>NW_028238628.1:138129-348129 GCF_009769465.1 Tauraco erythrolophus | reverse complement strand
GAAACTGCATAACTACAGGATGTGAGCATGTTCCCACTGCAACTTTAATTTACAGACACTTATATGAAATCCATCTTTTAGTCATTTTTATTATACAATAGGCAGACTACACTAGAATATGAAAAGCAAACTTTTGGACGCATCTATTATCCTAAACATAAAATGCATAGAGAAAGGTCCTTTCTGGTTTGTGCTGCACGTAAATAACTTAAAACATTTTATAAGGTGGTTTTTAGCAACCATCTCCATCTTTATTTTACATAGAAACACGGATGCAATATATATCCTCATGCTCATACCGCCGCGTCTTCTCTCTACGAACTGTAAATACCCAAATCCTTCGAGGTCCTTTATTTTTGTTTTGCTTATGCGTTGCGTTTATACCCAAGAGGGGGAGAAAAAAAATAATTAAAATAAAATTTAAAATAAGATAACCCCCCCAACTGCACAAGGTGGTGGGGCTTGTGGGATTTTTTTAATTATTATTTTTGTTTGTCTTTCCCCCCCCCCATCTCTCTCTTTTCCTCTCCCCCCCACCCCCTCCCTCGCCTACACCGGGGCTGGAGCGCACTCAAGTGAAATTAAAATTCGAAGTCAGTTCGCGGATTCGGTTCTCTCTGTTCATTTTCTTGAGTTTCATCCTGCGGTTTTGAAACCAGATTTTGACTTGTCTGTCTGTCAGGTTAATGCTCTTACTAATCTCCAGGCGGCGCTCACGGGTCAAGTACATATTGAACAAGAATTCCTTCTCCAGCTCCAGCGTCTGGTGTTGGTGTAAGGACACCTTTTCTTTCTTCCGCTCTTTGCTGTCAGCCAATTTCCTGTAGTGTTTTCTGCCTTTATATCCTCTGTTAAAAATAACAGCGGTACATAAGTATCCGGGGAATGGAGAGGAGAACTTACCCGATTGCGTATTTTGGCCAAGCAGCGAAAAAAAAAAAAAAAAAAAATATATATATATATATTTTTTTTTTGTAATAATTATTTTTTAAATGAAAAGGCAGCTCGCCTCTGGGCAAAAATGAAATAAATGACTTGCGCTGCTGCGGGTTTTAGGGAGGAAAGAGCCGGTTTGGAGGAGGTATAAGGGGGGTGGTTCGAGTCATTCGATGCCTGGGAGTAAGTCGGTGGTAGCAGGCGCGCACCTCCACCTCTCAGCCGCGGAGAAACCGCGCCGCTCCGCGCTCCCCCACCCCGGGGGCTGGAGGATATCACGGTATGAATTTATTCTGGCTTCACTAAGGTGGATGGAGGGGCTTAAAATACCACTAATTAAAAATAACCTGGGACCAGCAACGTGACTTTGGGAGCTCTCGGGGCTTCCCCGTGTCACCCTTCGCCACCCCTCAAAAAAATTATCTATCTGAGCTTCAAAAAGAACCGCAGAGGCTGAAATATTTGTCTAAAGGCGGGTTATTTTGAGGTAAATAAAGATATTTTCGCTCGTCCTGAAGATCCCCCGAGCAGCTTTTCCGCCAAGTGTTATTTTCCGTGAGCTGGGGGGGTTTGTATGAAATAGATTTGCCTTTATGAGCTGTGTGGGCACCTATAGGTAAATTCGGAGGTAATTGTAACCCCATATACACTCTCCTTACTCTACACACTCGTGTAGCTACGCACACATACACTTGGCGAAGGCAAACGTATTTCACACGTACATAAATAAACACAGCAAATACTCGGGCTTTGAATTTGGTCATGAGAAAATCCTGGCACCAGCAGCCGGCCAATATTTCGACCTAAACTGTATGGGGAAAAAAAAAAAAAAAAAAAAAAAAAGCAAGCAAAGCGGATCCTGCGATTGTAGCAACATCCTCAGCGTCGCATTGGGGGAATTCAAAGAAAAAAAACTCGATTTAGCCAAAGGCACCTTCAAAATTTGCTGGTGTGTCATGGACCCACTTGGGCGTTTGCAGAAAACCTTTAATGCTCCCAAGCCCTGGAAATCCCCTTGGAAATTCTATCACTCCCCTCTCCGAATGCTTAAATGACACGAGAAATGTCTCTTACCTTCCGCACGAATGTAAAATTCGGGTTCAACATAAACGAAAACTGAAGCTATGAAAGATTTGAAAAGGAAGCGACAGAAACAGGAGCGAACAAAATCCGCCCCAAATTGGATCTGACCATTTGAAAACACCGCGAACAACACGAAATGCCTTTTAAAACGAAAAAAAAAAAAAAGGAAATCACGTCTTTCTCCACGCACCCATTTTAAATTTCACATCTGAAGCGAAAGAAAACCTTTATCTGTATTTATTTCCTTCTTTATTTCCACCTCAATCACAAATCCAACCCAATATCATCTTTCTTGCGGGTTAACTCCCACCAAAACCTCTCTTGGCGTGGACGTCGAAGGCGCTTTGTGCAGATAAGTTTGCAGCGGTTTTGATAACCTTGACTTTGCCTTTTTTTTTTTTTTTTGTATGTGTGTGTAATTGTAACTCAACTGTCAGATAAGATCGTTTCCCTTTGGATGAGGAATGGTAAAAAAAAAAAAAAAAAAGAGAAAGAAAAAAAAAGAAAAAGAAAGGGAAAAGAGGAAAAAAGAAAAAAGGATAAAGGAAAAAAGGAAAATGAAGAAAAGAAAGAAGAGAAGAAAAAAGGAGAAAGGAAAAATGAAATATAAGAAAAATCATAATAATAAAAAAAAGATAAATACTAATAAAAACATGTGTTTCTGGGTTCTGCTTTTAGAAAGGCCAATTTCGGAGGAGGCAACGCCAGAGGATAGGTTTTGCTGGTGCCCCAGACCCGAGGCGTGTGTGCGTGGGGGTCCACACACGACCCACACGCGTGCAGCCCCGCATGCACATACAACGCCACATACTCCGGCCATCCTGCTGCTGCTGGAGCCCTAATTATAGCCCAGATCTTGACACACGGCGGATATTTTAATCCCCATCCCACCAGCAAACCCTGCGACCCGTTGCTTAGACCTGAGCAGTATTTTCTACCAACTTTTCAGAGGAAATTCAATCCAGCCCTTCGCATGATCCCCACTTTATTGACCTGCAAGAAGCCTCTGAATCCACCCAGCTCCAAACCAGGACAGGAACAATCCCGAATATTCACATACACACGGATTCCAAACCATATGCAATCCCTATAGCGAAAATAAAATGTGTTCAATGAAAGCTTCTTTTCAGACAATCCCAAACTTAAAACATCTGCTCAACACACAGAAACAGTTTTGGTTTAGATTTTTTTTTTTTCCTCTCTCTTTGCCTTCGCAAACAAGACCTCAATTCGCCAGGAAAAAAAAAAAAAAAAAAAAGCAGCTTTTTCCTCTCTGAGTCTCCCAACGAGCTTCCAAGCCATGAAATGAGCCACAGTGCACAACTCCAGCCTGAGATGTTTGGAACTGCAAATTAGACACTACGCAGTTTCATTTTTTCACCCCACTTCAACACCGAGTGAAGCCAAAGAAGACAAATTCGCTGAGCACACGGAAATAAAGCAATTGCACAGAAAGCGATATGAAAGGGGGAAAAAAACCCCAATCCCCAAACAAACCAGGGCTCATCTACCTTAAAAAAAAAACAACAAACACAAAACGCCCCTAAAACACCCCCCAAGCAAACAAACCAACCCCAAGTCTCTGCGATTTCAGAGCAAAGCCACCTCATCTTATCACATTCCGCAGCGTCGGTTGTGAGGACCAAATATATATATATAATTTTTTTTTTTTTTTGCACAAGTACATGCACAGCAAATTTTCTCCATATAAACTGCGAGAGGACGAGTTCGCAAATAGCTCCCTGCTCCTTTTTCTCACCTCTAATACATACGTATATTAAAAAAAAACCCCACAACATTTCTAGGAATAACATATTTTTCTCCCAAAAGACAGCAACAACACAGGACATTATTGTGCCAATTTCTGGAGGAGAAGTTGGCAGAGTAGAGAGCGCGTTACTGCATATTCGCATTACTCTCGCTCTTATTAGCTATGGATGGTTACTAATTGCTGAAATTAACTACTGGTAATGAATGATTCCCTTACCTTTCGCTTCATTGTCAGAATTGTCAGTGCTGGTGTCAGTGTTTTTATTCAGCTCTTTCTCTGCTTCCGAAGGACTTATTTTGGGTGCTGGGGCGCTTTTTTCTGTTTTAATTTCGTTGGTGGATGTGTTCTGAGTATTATCTGTTTTTGTGTTTTCGGGGAAACTCACTTTAGCCCCCGGGGGCGGCGGAGGAGGTGGAGGAGGTGGAGGTGCTGGTTCCAGATGCTCATTCCTTGGGTTCAGGCTCGCCCTGGATTCAAAACTTGCCTCAAACTCATTTGGATCGCTGCAGTTTGACGTCTTCTCCATGGAGGGGTAACCTTGGCTTGTTCGGTAGTAGCTAGGAACGGGGACTTCATGGTCATTTAGGCAAGACTCAGGCATTTGGTTGGGGTAGAGGGCTGTCTCTGTGGCATTTTTTGCCCTTTTATCAGCGTTATACATACAGCAAACATTCTCTTCCTTGACATTGGTTGGGAAGGAGCAGGATGGGAGCTGTCTTGCAACAGGTTGCTCGATCCTGTACGTATTTTTGGGGTCACACCAAGTGTCTAGCTGCGAAAGGTAAGATGGATAGGTGCTGAGAGACAAGGTTGCGCTATTCACCTCGTCCCTTTTGGAAAGAGAAGGGATAATTCCACAGTTCCTCATGACTCCGCAGCTGAAATCGCTCCCAGGCTGCATGTACATCCCTTGGCTGGAGGAATAATTCTCCCCTCTACAGGTACCGGCCAACGAGTCCATCAAAAACGAGTTAGAAGTCACATTGTTGGGACATGACATTTTCAGAGAGGGTTTTTAAGGAGGAATACTCCAGCCAGGGGCTGACATCTTTTTTTAGGGGGAAAAAATATCAAGCACCATAATTATCCACGCATCGCTCTCCCCCCCTCCACCCCCCCACGTGATGCCCAGGCCAATGAGGATTGAAAATGGCCTTGATGATTCAGACGGGGACGACGTCACGGGGGTCAAGTTGTCGGGACCGGGAGCGTCACCGTGGAGCAACAGCGACATCTGCCAGTACCGGGCCGGGACCTTCACGTTGAACAAAGGCAGAGCCCCTCCACCCCGCTCCCCTCCCGCCCGTTTGTTTACCAACGGAGCCACGCGTGGAAAGGGGGCAAAGGAAAGGGGAGAGGGGGGGAAAATACCAATTAAAAACAAAAAATTAAAAATTATTATTATTTTTTAATTTAGGGAGGAGGGAGGTAAAATTTAAATGAAAAATCTGAACACTCCCACCCCCCCCGGCTTTTTTTCCCCTGCCTTCTCAGAATTCTCTTTTTGCCCCCCAAAACCGATTAGAGGTTTTTAATTGTTGCCTCCCAACCAGTGATCCCCCCCCTCCTCCGCCTTCTTCTTCCTCCGCTCGGCTGCGCCTTCCTCCCCCTCTCCAGCCAGGCTGGGGACGGGTGAGCTCCTCCGGGCTGAGCCGGCTGCTGCGCCGCTTCTTCTTGGCGTTATTTTTATTCTTATTTAATTTTGGGGGGGTATTTTTGGGGGGAGAGGGTCTGGATGGGACTTGGGGGTACGCTGGGGTGATGCGCTCGGCGCCGCTTTGCTTTCGCTGCTGTGAGAGAGATGTGGGAAGAGAAAGGGGAGGGAGGAAAATTGGGGAATAATTCAGAGACCCTTCAGCCAGACATTTCCCCGGAACCCTGAAGCTCCTTAGAGCAGGTTGATATTTCCCAAGCAGCTTTTTTAATAGAGAAAAAGACGTTGAAAAACCTAGTTTTGCTTTCTTTTCTTTTTTTTTTTTTTTTTATCCACGGCAGTAAAGCAGCTTCGCCTTCCCTGACTCTGCGAAAACAGCTTTTTTTAATTATCCACTTTCATTCCCCAACTGTCTTAAGTTTCTGGGTTAAAATGGTATGTGTGTGGGGGGGAAAAAAAAAAAATCCTCGTGGAGAGGAAAAAAGGGGTCGAATTTGTGAAAAGGGAGCGACTTCCAGAAGGTGAACTGCGAGAGTGCGGTGGTGTGGTGGGTTTTTTCCCCTCCTGTCCGTCTGTTTGCTCCCTCTTTCTCTCCGGGAAATATCTGCTGGGGGAAAAGAAAAAAAATATCCAACCTGGGACTCACTAAATATCACGCAGAAAGCTTTGCAAACGGATACTTTCCCGATTTGGTCGGATTTTTTTTTTTTTTTTCCTGGGGTGGTTTCACGAGGAAAGTTACTTTTCTCTCCAATATTTCCTCTCTCCTCTTTCGTGGCTCAATTCGCTGCGATCGCAGCTCAAGTTGTTGTTTTCTTTTAAATTTTAAACCTCCGAGCAAGATTTGATGTCCTGAACACGACGGAATTTAAACCTTCGTGGTTATCGTGCCCTCGTCCCCAACTTTATTTTCTTTATTGCTTTCTAAATCGTGTAGTAATTAAGCCCTATAGTTTTTTTTTTCTCATCATTTACCCCGGCGTGTTGCCGTGCTGGTGGGTGAACTCTGATTTTAGGTGAAGCGGCGGATTAGGGCAATGGCGAATAAATAAATAAAAAGGGAGATAGCCCGGAATTTCAAGATCATTACGGTTAGAAAGAGACGGGTTCAGAGTCACTTTCAAGGGAAACAAAAAGAAAACGCCACCTTTCATTTAAAAAAGAAAAAAGGGAGGGGGGGGAAAGAAGAGGAATAAAAGGAAAAGAAGGCAAAAAAAGGAAAAGAAGGAAAAAAAAGAAAAAGAAGTGGGGAAAAAAGGAAAGGGAGCAAAATCGTGGAGGGAAAAAAAAAAATTACATTGGAGCAGGGAAAGTGGAACTTGACCGTTTGGGGTGATTTGTAACGGTTTAGGGCAAAGTCCTGCTTAAATATTCTCACGTCTGCAAACCTGTTTTCCCAAAGATTTTCAAAAGGAGGGCTGTAAAATTCCCTTCGACTTAACTTTCAAGTGCCTTTGCGGGGCTTTTCTCCGCATCAAGTGGGACAAGTTTCGATATCTTAGGCCGAAAAAGCCTAAAAGTGCATAATCCTATTTCGTGTGCCCCTTCCCCACCCCACTGAAAGCTTTCGTAGGCTTCAGACGCCATTTGGTTCCCCTGGAAAGCGATTTGCGACTTTATTGCCTCTATTTGTGTTATCTGCATAGGTCTTTTTAAAACAGTTTGATAGAAATCGTTCAGTTTTATGATATCCAACGAAAATTCCACGTAATATTTATAAGCAAAGAATAAAACTTTAGTACGGGAGCCAATATTTTCTCATTTATAGGTGATGAAATTAAAGACCAATGCAATTTTGTATTATATTGCTTTTTTTTTTTTTTACCCCCGGTTTGATTTTTTTTTTCTCCCCTCTTCTACTTTATTTTTGCAGCTGATGTAGAGAGCCAATAATTTATGCTGCTCAGTCAAACAGTTACACATGTGCATTTTTTTGGGACACCAAAATTTGACCTCATAGTTTCCTGTATTGTCTGCCTAAAGATTAAATATGTTTTCCTGATTTTTTTTTCCCCTGCCCTGTATGCTGGTGTGTGCTTTTGTCGAAGGAGATATGAAGGAGCACATCAAACGTGCCATTAAATAATTTGAATTTGCTTCTCCGCAGAACCAGCCGCTTCGCAAGAGCATCTCGAGCAAATCTCCCCGTCCAGGTTGCTGGAGAGAGGAAAGAAAAAAAAAAAAAAAACAAACACACAACACAACGGTGCTGGAAACCTCATCTTTTATGAATGTGTAAACGTTGTGAGTATAAAATAAAGATTTACACCGTTCACAGGCGTTTTGTTTACTAGTTTTTGCCAGCACAAGGTACCGATGTAGCTGTTTGAAGGGTTTCAAGCCTGTTCCGCGAGTTGCTCCTCAGCATCTTCGGGAGCAAAAGGGGCTGAATAAATATAAAATCAGATTTTTCTTTGAAATACGACCGGAATATGTCTTGAAACTTGGCCGTGATGAGTTTTTTTGGCCATGGGAAAAGAAAGGTGACGTTAGGAAACAGCACAGAGGCGTCTCCAGGAGACCGAATATTGTTTAAAGTTAAAAATAATTAGAAGTATGATAAACATGGGTCATTAATGGGAAGAGAAATAAAATTCATCAGCCTAAGTGGAACCCCCGTTGGGGAAAATGCTTTACTCTAATTACAGAAAATAAATACGAACAAACGCTATTAAAACTTAAAAGGAGAGAGTCTACCCGTGGTAAGGACTTTAATAACCTACTTTGAATTTTACACACTTTTAGGGGAACCGTATACACGTCCGATGTTCACACCCCCCCCCCGCCGTCGGGCTGCCATCCCCATGCCTTTCCTAGAAAGCTTCTTCCTCCCCACCCCACCCGTGGGTTCAACCCGGCCTTTTTGGGCCAGTTTAGGGTATTTTCCCCAATGAACTCCGAGACACACCAAAAAAAAAAAAGTAAAAAAAATAATAATAAAATGGGGTTTTGCCCTTTCTTTCACGGGGCCTGTTCTCCCGGGGGGGGGTTAAGGGGGGGTTGGGGGTTGTCCCCGTGTCCTCCCATTGTCCCCAGCGCCACAGACAGAGCAATTGCCCTGAAACGTCCCCAAATCAGCGCTAGGGATGTCAGGGAAGCTGAGGAGGAGAGAGAGAATGGGGAGGGGGGGCGAAAGATGCCAGAAAACCCCCTTTTCTGCCCATCACCCCGAGGAGTATATAATGTCTACAATTTCCAAGACAAAGCATCTCTCAGACTTCCCGGGAATATTTTACCTGTCCCCTTTTCAATCTAATTATTTAACCGTGAGTTATGTGTAGAAAGTGCTTCTTCTGCCCATTGTATTTTTTTACCAAGTTTTCTTACGTTTTTATGACAAACATTCATTCTCGCTTCGAGGAAGTATTTGGTAGCAACACTTTAATGATTACCTTAAATTTGTATTTCTGCCCGGTATTATGCCCCGTGTTGTAGCGGAAATAATTCTGATTTATGACAAAGTACACTGGAGTACAATAACAGCGATGCAAAAATAAAACCCGCGCCTTTATATGTTGGCTTAGAAACTGTAAACTATCACCACAAGAAATCTATCAAACTTTACAATCCCTCTTACCCTACTTCCTTCTTTCCGAGTAACTTAAGTCAAAGAATTATGGAATGATATTATGTTCCTTGAGGTGGTATTGAAAACTGTGTTCAAGTTTTTCTACCCCCAACAGAGCAGGCGACGAGCACCCATGTACTGGATGGAGTTTGGACCCTTTTTCCCTTTCCCTTTGATCACGGAAGAGAAATTTGGGAAATGTAATTCATATATGAGCAAGAGCAGGAAGGGTGACAGAGCGCAACGACGTGACACGGGGATTTTGGACGGAGTTTATTCGGTGCTGAAATGTTTCCTTTAATTTTCCAACCGCGTTAACAAACTTAAATACTGTCCCCCTTCCAAAAGGGGAAAAAAAAAAAAAAAAAACCTAGCAGAGGTGGAAAAAGCTTTGGAAATGTGGATTACTGCACGTTTGGAAAGTTAAAGGCGGGTTTGTGTTGTAATTTTTTTTTTTAATTATTTTTTGGTCTGGGAAATGCTGGTGGCTGCGCTGCGGTTTTTAAGCTGCAAAATTAAGCGAGTGGTTGATGGCAATGTGGATTTTGGAGAGCCCCTTTTATAAAGTTTTTTTTTTTATCATAATAATAAAAAAGATTAAATAAAGTGAAGTTGAAAGAGGCCAAGAGTCACGATGAAAGGTAAAAATTGAAGACAATGAAGGACGTGCTAAAATGTGGCTCTGCCCTGCGAGTTAAGGGCAAACCTCAAAGAATTCCTATTTTTCACATATGACGATAGGAAAATGGGCTCTTGCAAAGTTTGTTAAAACGCTGATAATTTAACAAGCGGCTTTGAAGCGGCAGCGCGGGTCCGCCGAGCGCCTCAAAATAAACATTATTGTTTCAATTACAATTTGAACAGAATACGGAGAGCGGCCGCGAGGTCGGGCGGTTAACACTCACGTTTCTCCTGGAAAAAGAAGCAATTGAGGGGATAAAAAAAAAAAAAAAAAAAAAAGAATAAATATAAATTTCACACCTCTAGCGTGGAAATCACTTGGAGATAGTGGAGCTAAAGCCTGACCTTTTTTATTTTGCTATATTTGCTTAAATTGGAGAGTTTTCACCTTCCTAACACAGACACCGCCGCAGAGGTGGAGAATCCTAAGAAACACATGTGCGGGGAGAGAATTTTATTTGAAAATCACTGTAATTTCCTTTTTTTTTTTTTTTTTTTTTTAATTTTTAAGTTTTTTTTCCCCCATACCTGCAGTCCTCAGCCCACCAACCAACCTCCTGCTCTCTTTTCACGGGCTCTTCGCGAACCCTAAAGAGTTTCGACTGATTTTATCCGTCATTTTCAGCCTCACATACGGTTTCCATCAAACCCATCTTTAAAGCAGAGGAGCTCAGCTTTGCTCCAGCGTGTATCACTTAATTCAAAGCCAGGAATTAGGCCGCTTTTTTAACAATTAAAACGAACCAATTGACTCTGCTACTTGTAGCACATAAACAATTGTAATGTTTACATTAAGTCTTCCCCCCTTCTTTTTTTTTTCCCCAAAAAAAAATGAATCAAGTTTTTTATGGGCTCCACCAGGAATAGGCTCCCGCCTAATTCCTCCAACTGCAGATTCAAAAAAAAAAAAAAAAAGAAAAAAAAAAGAAAAAGAAGAAGCCTTATGAGGTTGCAAACCACATTCTCGTGGTTTCATGTTGTAATTTAGAAGTTATCAAAAGCAGAGGAACGTGCTTCCATCCCACATGTGCTGCGCATCCCTCTGTCCCCCCGACTTTAGGGAAGGCCTTAATGAGCCGCCATTTTGGGGCAAAAGAATATAACTCAGATTTTTAATATATTCCCGGGAGCCGAGGGGCAGCGCGGCCCTGAGCTCCCCCCCTCCTCACTCCTCCTTTTGGGGGGCTATTTCTTTTCAGGGTTTTTTTCTTTCGAGAGAGGGTATTTATTTATGGGAGGCTATTTAGTTTTGACTATTTAGTTTTGGCTATTTTTTGGGGTCTCTATTTTTGGGGATCTGTTTTGGAGGTCTATTTATTTGGAGGGCCTATTTCTTTTTTTGGGGGGGTTATTTATCATGGGGGGGTCTATTTATTTTTGAAAGTCTATTCATTTTTTGAGGGGGTCTATTTCTTTTTAGGGGGCTATTTATTTCGGAGGCCTACTTCTTTTTTAGGGGTTATTTCTATTTTTTTTCTAGGAGAAAGGAGGCTTTCAAAACTAACCTGCAAGTATACAAACGTTTTTCCTCAAATCCTCAATTCCTTCCCCAAAAGTTCTATCCCTCTCCACATCCCCCCTCCCTCCCTCCCTTCCCCTCCCTCCTCCTTTTGCCGGTGGCTTTACAATATTTCAGCAGCAAATTCGCCACCGGTCCCCCCTCGGTGCTTCAGGAAAACCAATTTAATCGCCTTTCGCCAAGGTTATGGGCCACCAGGGTCCCTGGGCGAGGGCTCCAGGACTTGGGGGGTTGCTGCCTGCTTGCCTGTACCCAGCCCTGCCTCTCCGTCGGGAACAGCTATTGCTCCTATAAAAGTTCCTCGTACACAAATAAATGATTTCACCCTCGGATCCACAGGCGAGGATTAGCTCAATTGATGGTCGATTCGAGTCCACTTGCCAAAAACCACTGGCTCGCTTCTTCGCTTTTTGCCAAATCGCAGCTCTGGCCAAGATAGAAAAGCATAGTCAAACCCGGGACGAAAAGTGAAAATGGTCAAAAGAGAAAAAAAAAAAAAGTGGAAATGGTAAACAACGAAACAACAAAAAAAAAAGAAGAAAAGTGGAAATGGTTAAAAAAAAAAAGAAAGAAATGGAAATGGTTAAAAAAAGAAAAAAAAAGAGATGGAAGTGGTCAAAAGGACGAGTTTCCCCCCGCGGCTACTGGGTGCCGCTCTCGCTGAGTCGTTCAGCTGAAGTTGGTTATTTAGGTGCCACCGAGGAGGTTCCGCCGGGTGACACAGTCAAATTTACGCGCTCCCACTTTGGCACCGCCGGGAGAGGCCGCGCGGGGCCGTGGGGTGGGTGCGTGTGCGTGGGGGTGTGCGGCCCCGTCCGACACAGCGACAATCTCTGGACACTTTCATCCAGCATCTGCAGCTCTTACAGATCCCCCCAACCACGCTTCTTCCTTATCTTCTTTCTTTTTTTCCTTTCTTTCATTTTTTCCTGTTTTCTTTCTTTTCCTGTTTTCTTTCTTTTTCCTTTTTCCTTTCTTTTTCTTTTTCCTTTCCTTTTTCATTTCCTTTCCTTTATCCTTTCTTTTCCTTTTTCCTTTCTTTCTTTTTCCCCCCCCTAAAAATGAATTAATTTTCTTTGTATAGAAGCCAACATAAGTGAACATTATTATCCCGCAAGAAGCCAATTAGAAGCCGACCCCCTCGCCTCCTTCCCTCTCTGCAATATTTCACAACAAAGTCACCCAGAGCTGCTTCCAATATGTTGTGTATGAAATCCAGGGAGCAATAGGAAACAGGTTGGGTTGGTGTGTTTGTACGTCACATGGAAAGGGCCTTCGTAATTAGTCGGGTGTCATTAACGTAGAGCACAGAGTGAGCTCCGCAGCCTATGAGGGAGGTTTTATGTGATGGACATCCGAGGTAGGAATAAGTTGATGGAAAAGCCTTAAATGCGTGCTGGGAATTAAAAAAAAAAAAAAAAAAAAAAGAGGAAAAACTTGTAAAACTTTTACGCCAAACAAAGTTATAAAAACTTTTCATGCGTTAAGATATCAAAAGGTTTATAACAATAATAAAGAGCGCGCGCCGTGTGTGTTAAACCTTCTTCGAGATGCCTTCAGTGCTGCGCGGCTGAGTTAAATATTAAGCATCATAAACGCCACGCGGGGATCAAAATGAGAGTTTGGGGGGTGTTTTGGGTGTTTTGTGTTTTGGGTTTTTTTGTTTTTTTTTCCCAGGGGAAAAAATGTGGGACCCCCCCCAGCCCCCATACCCCGGGTCCCTGGAGGCGGGGCGGTCGGGGAGCCGCGACCCTCTCTGATTCCCCTTTATTACAAAAGGGTTAAAGGTGATGGACTTGACTTTATTGAAGTTCAAAGACATCATATATTCACATTTTTCTTCCTGTGGGTCTCACTCCCACCCCTGCATCCCACCCCGCTTCGGAAAAAAACCCTCACCGTGACAATTTTTGGCCTTTCTGTCCTTAAACGGGAGCCGGGCCCCCCCTAAAATAAAAAAAACAACCTACCGCCGGACCCTCCCTCGCCCCACCGCATATGTCACCCTCCATATAGGTGGAGTTGGCGAGATACATATGTCTCGAGCCTGTTCTGCTTGTACGATCCCCCATTGTGGTACCCAAAGCATCTTCAGTGACACCACCACCCCCCCTCCCCGTCCTCCGCCAGCCCCTTCTCCTCCCCCCCCCCCCCCCCCGAACATTAACAGCCCTTTTCCTACATGGCACTGATGCTTAATGCTGCTGTAAACTCCCACATGGTCTATAAACTTGGATTTTACAACTAACATTCCATTTTAGCTCGCGAAAACTTTGAACTAGGCCTACAGTTTCATTGTGCTGCAGTTGAACTGGAGCCTCGGAAAAGTGGAGGGGGGGAGAAAAGGAGGGGGGGGGGGGGAGAGAAGAGGAAAAAAAAAAAAAAATCCCTGGGCAAGACTCCCTTATTTGTTTACTATTTACTGCGGAAGTCTTTTCCTTTAGCCAGACGGGGTAATTAAGAAAAATTAAGCTGTTTAGTGCTGCAGCCTTTATTACGATGTCTAGACGAGCCGCTTTTGTCCGGGCAGCCGCTGCTGTTACGGGGCATTAACTGCCGCTTCTGACCTCCCGATATTCACCTTATTGCACCTCTCTTTAGTTTTCCTAACCTTGGGAAGGTTTGGCAAACACTCATTAAAGAAAGGTGCTTTTTTATTTTTTTTTCTTCTTTCCCCCTTTTTTCCCTTCCCCCCTCCCTTTTTCCCTCTTTTTGATTTTTTCCCTTCCCCCCCCCCCTTATTTTTCCCTTTTTTTTTTTTTTTCTCCCTTTCCCTCCCCCCCCCCCCCGCCTTTTTTTTTTTTTAAGCTCTTTTTTTCCCCCGGCGGAGGATAAGCCCCCTCCTCGGGCTGGTCCCGGCGTGCAGCTACATCTGCCAGGAGATGGCTCCTATCTTTCTCTTGTCTATTTACTTCGCAACCCGCCAAAGAAATAACAAAAAAAAAAAATTAAGAAATCCCCTCCTTTACTCCTAGTTTATTCAATGTAACGCTTAGGCGAGATTTTAGGTTGGGGACAAGAGTCCTTTCAGCTCGCAGGCTTTGAAAAAATAATATAAGAAAATAAAGAAGTTTTTTGCCATCCACCGAGCCCCTTTTTCTTCCCTTTCCCACTCTTTTAATGAGAAACATACCTCTGAACATCCTTTCAAGATCTATCGTGGTGTAAGCAGGACGGGTCTATCACGAAAGCTGAAAGTTGGTTTGCATTTAATTGTGCGGGAGGGAGTGGTGGGGGGTGTTTGGATGAGTTTATCTTTTTTATTTTTTTTTTTTTTTCCTTACCGTTGTCAAATAAAATCAGAAGACACCATCAAAGGGGTTTCCATTCAACAGGGTTGTATTTAAAAGCGAGTAGGAGAATTTTACAAGAACACGCTCGACGGATGAGAATATAATGTGCAATTTCTTGGCTGCTGGGGGGGGGTTCTTCCCCCTTCTTTGTGTGTCCCCCCCCTCCCCGCCCTCTTCCGTATGCACAACCCCATCGCTCCACATCAGAAAGCAGAGGAGCGTCCAGATTGGAAACCTCAAACATACACATCCCACCCTCCCCCCCAAAAAAAAACCCACCAACAAACCCTAAACAAAACCCCAACCCCTTCCGAATTGTTGTATTTACACAAAAAAAATACATGCACCACGTCACCAACGGCATCTTCGGCGTTTCTTTGTCCTCGAAAACGTCGTGTTGCTTTCGGACACTGCGAGAAAAAAAAGTCATTGTGCAAAAGAGGGTGGAGGGGGGGGGGAGGAAACAAAAAAAATCACTTTTATGCCCCGTGCCTGAGAGTTGAACTTGTTTTCCTTAAGCAGGAGTTTAAGGACTTGACTTTGCATTTGTGCTTTGTAGGTATAAGGTATCCTTGACTCTGGAAATGCAGCTCCTTCCTCGGTGTAATTAGAGTTTCTTTTTTTCTTTTCCCCTCTTTTTTTTTTTTTTTTCCTCCCCTCTCCTTTTAAAGAAGACCGATATTGTTCCCGTGAAAATGCAAAAAGATTAACTACAACCGGAAAACAGCGGAAGGCACCTGGAGCCAAATTCGGAGTGAGGATGACTGGGCCAAGAAAAATCCTATAAATTTCAGGTCGCTGACGAATACAATGAACCCCACACCAAAGCCTCTACTCCGAGGTGGAGGTTTCCTATTAATACCAGTCCTATTACAGCAGATTGCAGCGAGTCCCATGAATATGGATGATGATATTTCTGATATGCATTCAGGTATTTAAACTCCTGGAGAAGAAACCCACACCACAATGACCGCAAAGAGGCTTTTAAGAGGGGAAATTCTAATAAAATGGTCAAATAAAATCATAATGTAGAACAGCTTGCAATGTCTTTATTTGCCACAGAATTTCACAGAGTATCCCGGGGACTCACTTTACATACACAAAGATTTATATTTCTTTAATTATTTTTTTTTTCAGGATTTTTTTTTTCGCTTGTTCTTCGTCTCTCATTTCCAAGGGGGAAAAAAAAAAAAAAAAAAAAAGGACTACGAAATTTATTTACAAACCATTTCAGAGACAGTTATTGCAAATGTATTTTCGCCTGGATTTCCCCCCCCCTCCCGACTCCATATGTAGAAATGAGACTGCAGAGAATATATATGGATCTATACGTACACCCTACCAGATATATATATATATGCGCATATATATACTTTTAGGTAGGAAGGGTGCACGGAGGAGGTGGAAATAACGATCTGCCTTAGAACACAGATGAGCGGGGTGGGTATGAATGTGCACACACACACGGAGGGAAGGACACACATGTCTGTGTGTGTTCACACGCACTCACACACACTCTCACACACGCACACACTCACCCCAGATGAAGTGATTTGATCCTACAGGGAGACTTTGGCCGCTCTTGTGATAACACAGCTGCATACTGAAATCACCGTGGTAGTAACACACAGCACTGCGATTTATTCAACCGGACAGGGGGCCTAAAATAATAACAATAAAAATAAAAATAATAATAATAATAAAAAAAGGGAAACCCCAACCTGTTCGGGAAGAAAAAAAAAATTAAATAAAATGTTCATGGAATTCAAGTCCTTGAAGCGGGAACTGAAAGGAAAATCTCGCTCCTTTTGTTACTCAGCACTGTCCCAGACATAGAAATATCAGTAACGAAAAGGCTTAAACTTTGAGGTTGCTTTGTCGGCTCAAAGGGCAAACCCATGCTCGCAACTGTTCCTCCTCCACACACGTACCCTTCACCAGCAGAGAGGATTTCAAAAGCTGTTCACAACAAGGGATTTCCAGAGAAATACTGCAGGCGGTCTCTGCTTAATTTTTTCTCTTTCATTCTTCTGTTCTGAAACCCAAATTTTAACCTGTCGGTCAGTGAGATTTAACATCCTCGACAACTGGAGCCTTTTTTCTTTGTTTATATAGACATTGAAGAAAAATTCTCTCTCTAGCTCTCTGATCTGGAATTTCGAATAGGGGCATCTCTTCTTCCTCGTTCTGGAGCACCTTAAAAGAACCAGAAGGCAGAGTAAATATCCTAAGGAAATGCAGACACAGACTCATCTTCACAGCTGACCAGATAGAGAGGAGCAGCTTAATAACTCCGGTTATTAAGTCGGGGGGAGAGATCTTCCAGCATTTCGCCTATTGTTAGGGGTAGCAGAGGTGAGTTACACAGGGTCTTAAGGACCGGGGTGTAACTCTTTTCCCCCACTTTACGGGGCTTAACGCAGACATTTTGGGTGCAGATAGGTGATTTTTAAAAATTAATTTTTTTTTTTTTTTTTTTTAATAAAGAACAGCCTGTGACTGGAGGCAGGAGGCTGCTGGAGCGCGGTTTAAAGAGGCTGAAGGGGGTGGGTGGGGGGGAAACAACCCAACCCCACGCTCAGCCTGCAAATCTGTTATCTGTATAGAAACAGCATGAGCAAGGTTGGAATTAGAGGAACTAGATATTATGTTCGCATAAGTTTTTGATTAACTCCAGTCCTTGCCACACACGCAAAAAGGAATCAAAGTCAAAGAGAACTTTAGCAGCTGAGCTGAAAAAAAAAAAAAAAAAAAAAAAGGGGGGGACTTGCATCACGAAAGCAAATAGGAAAACAAAATAACCCTCCCCCTCTTCCCAAAAGAGCCCCTTGCTGAACTCTAACTTGCAAAGTTGCCCGGATTCAGCCTTTTAAAAAGCTCCTGGAAAACGTGAGAGCATGCGAAAAAAAACCCAAACAAAACAAACGAAAAAGAACCCAAACAAACAACAAAACACAACCCAGAAGACTCAAGAAAAAAAAACCACGTAAGTAAAAGCCCTTCCTGACAAAAGCTGGACGCTCACTAGCTTCGAGGCGAATAAATGCCACTTTCAACAGAAAAGTCGAAGAGAAATGCTCAGCTGCGCCTGCAAATTCGGCAGATTTCCCCCTCAGCACCGCACCCCCCCACCAAGAGAAAAGACCCACATACAGTTTAATTAAAAAAAAAAAAAAAAGCCCCCAAACATTTCGCATGCATCTTATTGCCTAAAAGAAAGCCCGGCAGCTGAAGTAGTGTTCTGCCAATTGCCTTTTACCCTCAGCAACCCGGGACCAATCCTTTAAATGCTCATGTAAGTTCATGATCAAAGTTAATATTTGTCACGACGCTGTGCTTTTAAAATTTCACAGACTCTGAGATACTGTGTCTGCGCCCAACATCTCCATTTTTTTCAAAAGAGCTTTTCCCATCGTAAAATTCTTCTCGTTGGAAGAAAGAGCTTTGTAGGTTATAATAAAATCCTTTGAATGCTTATAAAACTCCACATAAATTTGACCGACAAAACACACGGGCTACTCCCTTAACCTTTCCATTTACTGCTCTACCTACTCGAATTGCTGCTTTGCTTCCTTCCTTGGTGACAGAAGAGGACGAGGCTGAAGACCCCGGGTTTGTGTTTTCCTCCTCATCTTCCGGGTCTATACCTTCCTCTCCGCGGGATGACAGTGCGTGGGTTGGGACTCTGCCTCCACTTTGCCCTCACCCTTCTGCAGGCAGCTCTCGCTCGGGTTTTCCGCCCCGCAATAGGCATTTTCGAAGAAGCGGTCGAAGCCTTGGGGCAGGACAGTGTTTTTGTTCATGCTGGTGTAGAATCCCGTCGATGCCGGGTGGTTGGAGCTGGGGTGGTGGTGGCTGTACACGCTCTCGTTTTCATTAGCATTTCGGTCATGGTGGAAGGCGGGATGCACTCTCTATGCATCAGATCTTCTGCGGAGTAACACGAGGCGTAATTGCTCCGGTGGTGCCATTTACTCGAGGGGTCTAGACCATAGGAGACCTCTCGCACGGGTGGCACTTGCGAGAGGTTGGTGGGAGTAAGGGTAGGAGATTTGGCGAGAGGGGGCCTGTGGCAAGAAAGATGACACGGTGGAAAATTCGGGGACGTAATAGGTACAGCTGGGGAGGTAGAGATTGGAAGCGCAACCTGCCCTTTCTCCAAACTCAGCGCTCCTCCTTACGCGACTGGGAGCAGAAGTTGCCCAGGTTCACCGAGTTAAACATCTTTCTCCTTTTCTTGCTCCTATAGCTAGATGTTTTGGATCCGATGTGCGGAGGGGAAAAATTTGGGAAGGCGAGATGACGCGCTATCCGTCTTAGTCGCTCCGGAGGACACGTGATCCAAGTAGATATTGTCATATATCAGTTTGGAGCACTTAGATGCGTAGGAGTGGTTCACTTAGGTAAGATCTCAGAGGTTCAAACGATTGGTTTGCAAACACCGCAGAAACATTATGAAAATCAATTGCAGATTGTATTCATTTTTCCCGAAGGCACACCCCTTGTAAGCACTCGCGGCAGAACAAGTACAAGGGGCGGCTTGTGAACTTGCTGCTTTTTTTTTTTTTTTTTTCCCCTCCCTTCCCCTTGCTTTTTTTTTTCCCTTTTCTTTTTTTTTTTTTTTTTTTTTTTTCCTTCCCCCCCTCCTCTCCTTCCCATTCGGATTTCCGCTCGTGCTTTTCAGCAGGGTTTGGAGATGGGGTGGGGGCGATTTGGGGTAGGGGGTGGAGGTTGGGGGGGGGAGAGGGAGGGTCTTAAGGAGCTGGAACGATGGCTTTCCACTTTTTTTATTGTAATATTTTAATTACGCTGATTACTACAATTTATTCTCACGGCTGTTTCTATCCTCAGAAGTGTTCCGGGATAGGCTTTAGGTAGCTCAATAAAATCGCTGGAGATGCAGAAGAAGTAAGTTTTCCAACATTTCTCAAAACCTCGCTGCAGGCGGGAATGTCCACCTCTTCCCCCAGCCGGGCTGCGGAATTATAAATAAATCTCTCTCTCTCTCTCTATCTGGGAGCGAGGGGGTTGGTGCTAATTAACGAGCTTCTAACATACGCTAATTACGTTGATCTCTGTGTGCGCATCAACTATACATCAACCGAGTTGGCGTGTTTGATGGAGAATATTCTATTTCAGCAATGACAGTGTGCGGGGGATCGCGTAAAGTTTCCAACTTTAAAGTTAAAGCAGGCCTGGCTTGATGACTTTTGATATCGAATTAGCGATATATCAAGGAATAGAGCAAATGAATTAAGTCAATGGCTAATAAATATTCGAAAACCTCCTTTAATGTTTGGTTAAATATTTATTACGTAAGAGTGGCGTATTGAATATTTAATGCGACTGTTTATTGTCAATCAATGCGTGGACTTTCAGCAAGGCTCTCATCATTTATTCTTCCAGCTGAATTAAAAAAGATATCTTATTAAAGTCATTTATCTTCCATCCCGTGCCCCGGGAAGCCTCCTCTTCCTCTTGCCTTTCTGCATTTTTCATACGACAAACCAGGATACCGGAGTGCTGCCAGATATTGTGCGAGTTTTGCAATGGATTATTAGGCAGGGGGAAAAAAAAATAGCGGGAGCGGGGAAGAAAATCTCTTCTGCAAACCTTCTGAAAGGTGCACCTGAAGGACGCGTAACTTCCGCGGTGAAAGGCTCTGAGGGCTTATCCCACTGCCTTTAAATAGTCTTGAAGGGACAAAATCGCCTGCAACAATTGGGCGTTAATCGGGTTTTCACCTGGATTTGAAATCATCTGCTTGATGTGGAAAATATTTCTCTGCCGAGCAGAGGTGGCTGCTTTCATCTAGATATAAAAATATTTAGGGCATCCCCCCCTTTTTTAAAATCCTTTCTTTACTGGATGCCACTTAGGCATTGTTTTTCCCATTTGAATTCTTCTTTTAAAACTCCGAGTAAACGGAAAATAAATAAAAATATTGAGTTGTCCACCCATAAATCCCAACTAAACTCCATCCTGGGATCTATTTGGGGGGGGGTTGGATACTCGGAACGAAACGAAGGCACCAGGAGAGAGAGAGACGCTTTTCTAGAGAGGATGTTGTCAAATCGAGTCACAGTAAATTCAACACAAGCAGAAGGGGGGAAAAAAAAAAGGCAAATCTCACCCTTCGAACACGGAGCTTTAGAAGTAGAAAAAAAACCCGTGGTTTTGCTTCGATCCCCGAAAAATAACGCATAAACTCACCCGAAAATAACCATTCACTCAAAAGGAGTATCACAGGGTCCCAGCCCAGTTCGGGGATTTCCCCTCGGTACTGAGCATCCCTGGTAGCTCCTTTTTCACTTCGTTCTTCTCTATTTAATTTGAGTTTAGTTTGCTGGCACCCACCTGCTGTTTACATTGTTAACCAGGGTGGGTTTGGTTTGTTTTTTCTTAAATTCTTAGGCGAGATGTCGAGAAATGAGAGAAAACACACCTCGAGCAAACCGGGCGGAGGCTGCAGCCTCTGCTAAAAATACATATCCTGCAATTTTGCAGCAAACGCAAGGAGAAAACAAAAAACAAAGAAAAAGAAAAAAAAAAAGAAAATGAAAAAAAAGAGGGGGAAAAAATAGTTGATTTAAGGAAGAAAACAGCTTCGTAAGTCTATACTTCGCAGTCGAGCAGAGAGCAAAGGATTTCAAGATGCCTGAGCGTAAAAAAGTACAGTGGGTATTTCATCAGGGCTCTCTGAAATATAGTGTTTATCAGGCGGTGCGCCCGGGATTTTTATGTATTTATTAGGAAATCTTGAAGGGAAACATGGCGGCTTCACATGCTCTTCCTCACTTTGAGCCTTCTTCATCCTCCCCAGCGCAACGACGCGCTCCTCATCATTTCTTTTCATTAATTTCTGGATTCCTCTCCCCCTCCTCTTCTCCTCGAGCTTTGTGTTTTCTGTTTTAAAGAGCCGTTTCTCATAAACCCTTTTATAAGGGATTGGGGGCGGGTGAGTCTCTCTGAGTGCGTGTGTGCGGAGATAGAGATACACACACATAAAAACATGTCTGTAGTTCCAAAATGAGCTGTGTTTTCCTCTCTAACGCACCGTCTGGCTGATGAATATGTACATCTATAGAGGGCAAGAACTCTGGCTGCAGAGATGGATTTTCTTCAGGTTTGTAATCTGCCCTATGTTATGACTTGGCCGCCGTTTTGGGCAAAAACTTTTAATTAAAGTGTCAGCGATCTTTTAGCTTGGCTTTTTATGGACCAATATTAATACTAACTACAAACTAATAATGTTAAGCTATTGGTTTATGGGTGTAATTATTTTTTTTTTCTCCCCCCCCCCGCGACTCCCTCCTGTTTGCAACCTGCGTGGAGGATCTTCTCCTTTTGATTAAAGGAGAAAGAGTCTGAAATACACATTTTTCTGGTTCATATTATTCCAATCTATATTCCATAGAAAGGCTGTAGGAATGAAGCTTTGCATCCAGGGAGGAATGAGAGCGTGTTGTTTGAAAAAAAAACAATATCCGAGCAGTTTTTTAAACCCAAAACAAAGCACATATTTAAAAAAATCCAACCCAACCTCTAACACAACAGCAAACACCAAAAATCCGTGTGGCATAAAACTACGCCGTCTCCTCTCAAGGTGTGTGAATAATTTATTGCTCTTCGTAGGTAAATACATCTAAACCCAGCCCTGGTGTCGTTTTGGTTTTTTTAACCCAGTTTTAAAGGCTCGGATTTGCCTGTTTCCTGCAAGGAAGCAGAGAAGAGGCAGCTGTGGAGTCACAGCACTTGAATTGACCACCAAAGTGACCACCATAAAACGGAATGAGGGCTGGCGGCTCGCATTCCTTTGGTTGCCCTTAAAAAAAAAAAAAAAAAAAAAAAAGGCAATAACTTTAAGACATAGTCTTAAACATCCAGAATATTTCAATCTCTTAATTTTATTTTTTAAAAACCTGATTGATTTCCTAGAGAATGGGACAGGTTAGAGCGTGGAGGGGGAAATTAAATAAAACTGTATTTGTGCTCTTTAAAGCGGAAAAAACATATTTAGGAGAACTTGAGAAGGTCTTATTGTGCTGGTTTTGATTATGACTGTATGTATGAGGTGAAAACTCCCCGTCTAGAAGGATTTTTTTTGCCCCCTTTTATTCAGTTAATTCTTTCTCAGCCAGAGGGAAGGAAAAGGAGGCGGCAGCACCGAGCTCGTCCCTCCTTGTGCCTCTTCTGCAATTATATAGATAATATACTCAAGCTTTATTCTGCTATATCAACCGGACACTTCTCTCCACCCAAACTGGCCCAGCAGAAAAAGGAAAGTGAAAGGGGAAAAAAAAAAAAAAATCAAACCTACCACCCCCCCCAAGCCAACCCCCCACCCCGCGCCGGAGTCCGCACTCATTTGCCTGATATAATGCAAACACTTAACACATTTAACAGCGTTTTCAGCAGACAAATAGGCTCAAGACTTGTAAGATGTGTTTTGCGTTACTAACACGAATTTTAAGGGGATGTTAGAGGCGTTTCGTGACCAAAAAAAAAAAAACATTGTAGCGGTTGTACCAAAATCAAAAACTCGGAGCTGTGAAAGTTGGCTTTAGCTGATTTGTGTAAACATCTGAAGTTATATTTGATTTAGGTTAATCCTGTACTTGAACTCTTCTCAATAAATCATCCCTCTTTTTTTTTTTTTTTTCTCCCAATGGGGAGAGAAGATATTATTTTTTTTTTCCCCTTCCCCCCAAAGCTGGAGTTATCTGAACGCAATGTCAATTCGTTAGCAAACCTCCCAACTTCGGTCAAAAACTTTTTTGTAAGTATTGCCATAAAGAAGCCTTTGTCCGAGCCCGTACAGTAGGGAAATTACTGACTGGAAGGGGGAAAAAAAAGGAAGGAGGGGGGGAAGGGGGAAAAAAAAAGAGGAATAAAAAGGAAGAAGAAGAAAAAGATAATATTTTTTTATACCAACCTGGCTCACCACGTTACTCATTGCTACTTACTGTGCTCTCAAGATATCTGATGCATTATTTTAGACCCTGAATCTTTCCCTATTCCAGATAGTTGATCAGAGTTCGCTTTGGCTCTTGCTTTTGGGGAAAAAATAACCAAGTTTTTTCCAACCTGCGCTGCTAACCTGTGCTCACTCGGGGCTGCAAAAGCATTGGTGGGGGGGTGGGTGGCAAAAAAAGGGCCCTTCTTTAGCAGGCGCATCTCCCAGCAGCTGCAGAGATGTGCTTTGCTTTTGCTAAATAGGCTCCGAACTTCTGCTGTCTAATGACTTGGCCTATCAGATGTTCTCCAAGTGATTTTTCCCTCCCTTCCACAACGATACTACAATCATTTCCTCAGATGGACTTAAAAAAAAAAAAAAAAAAGGAGAGAAAGAGAGGAAACTCAGGCCAGTAAACAGATTACAAGACACGGCGTATGTGTACAGGAAATCTGAAAGGGAGAGACAATAGCTACAAGTGGGAGCGCTTGGAAAATATTATTGTCCCCAAATGGCAAAGATAAATTTAATTGGATGGACGCCAGGCTGCGGGGAAAAAAAAAAAAAAAAAGAAACTATATAAGCTGTGAACAATTCAAAGAGGGGAAAGAAAAAAAAAAAAAATTACTTAGATCTCTCTAGACCTGAGCTGCAAGTTCAAAATCATGTGGACTTAATCAAGATAAAAGCAGATTGAACCACGATTCCCAACCGCAGGCGAGGCCGGGACTGTCTGGGATCAAAATGTGCGGCGGGTGTCGGATTCAAATAGAAGCGATGGCGAAGAGACGTTCAGAAGAATTGGGCTTAATAATACCCGATATAACCAACTTCTTTTTATTTTCTCCTCTGTCCTTCCCCGCCTTCTCCCAGGCCGGGGGAATATCAATGCCTCTGTGTGTTTCCATTTATTTATTTACTTTTTTTTTCCTGGGCACAGCTCGGTTGCAGGGAGCTACTGGAGCATGTGGAACGGCGAGGTTTGGGGAATTCAAGTAAAACTTCACAGCGTGTTAAACTCGCTCCTAGAGCCGCTGGAAATTCAGCTAAAGGAGACAGGAAACCCAGAGGAGCTCGTTAAGCAACACCTATTTCTATTCCACAGCCTCCCTCTCTTTCCCGCCCCTCCAAACCTCTAAAAATACTTATTTAAACACAAAGGAAGACATATAAAACACATCCAAAACCTTTTTTTTTTTTTTTTTAAATAAAATTGACTTTATTCGCCAGGCATTCCCTCTTGATACTTTAGCAGCGCCACTAAAATGTGCAAGAAACTGTGTAAAAAGTCGGAAATTGTGGGCGGGGAAAATGTGTTTTCTGTTGGGTAACCCATTTATTAGCAAAATAGCCCCGAAATGCAAAGTTCGGGATAGAAGGTGGCGGCTAATCCTCCACAGCCCTTATTAAAACCGCACACACGTTTGCATGCGCGGTGTTTAATCCTTAAATACTCAGGAAATCATTTCCAAGTATTGCGCCTTAATGCTTTGGCTCCCTCATTCTCCTTCTCTCTCTTTTTTTTTTTTTTTTTGCGTTTTAGTTTATTTTTTAATATTTCCCTGTCCCCCAGCTAGCACCTAGATATATTTCCCTCCGATAACCATTGATCAACGGCGAATCTCAACAGTTTATGGGCAATAAACTCCAATAATTCGCAATTGAGGGCGCGACGGCGCTGCGCTCTCTCTCTTCCATCCCCGCATTAATCAGAATAAAAGGAAAGAAAATCTTCAGCTGCTTCACGGGGTGACGTTTTCCAAACGCATATCCAGTTTTTAGAAAATAAACGCTGCCGGCGGAGGAGTGGAAGGTGGAAAATGTCTCTGCTCCCCCCTCCCCATCTACCTATGGAGTTAATGTATGTACCTGCCTTTCCCTATACACTCAGGGCCCTTCTCCTGTAAAATACGTCCCCGCACACAGAAGCGCATCCATCTCATTTTCGGTTGGAGAAGTAGAGGGATCGAGGCACAAAAATCTCTTCCAAAGAGCTCTGTGCCATGCGCGGCTCCTTTATTCCCCTGCAGAATCAGAAAAAAATTAGTATTGGCATCTTTTTCTTCCTCGGGAATGAGGGCGGAGCGCTTTTTTGATGCCATATCAGTGAATGAATATAGATATAAATTAATGTAGCCGGAGTTCTCCTTTAATAAGGTACTTGCTTGGAAATACCTCGTGTGTTGAGCGCAGATAAATTATGAATTAAAAATCGGTCCAATAATCGGACTCTTATCTAATCCCTCCTTCTGGTCCCTCTTGAGTATTTCCTTCCTTCCTTCCTTTCTTTCTTTCTTTCTTTCTTTCTTTCTTTCTTTCTTTCTTCTTTCTTCTTTCTTTCTTCTTTCTTTCTTTCTTTCTTTCTTTCTTTCTTTCTTTCTTTCTTTCTTTCTTTCTTTCTTTCTTTCTTTCTTTCTTTCTTTCTTTCTTTCTTTCTTTCTTTCTTTCTTTCTTTCTTTCTTTCTTTTCTTTCTTTCTTTCTTTCTTTCTTTCTTTCTTTCTTTCTTTCTTTCGTATTTCCTTATTTCTTTCCTTCTTTCTTTCTATCATTCTCTCTCTCTCTCTCCATATTTATAGAAAATGATGATTCTACATGCATGGGGCAACTGCATGCAGAAATACTCAATTATTTGCTCTTACACCACAAATACACACAGATCATTATTCATTGCTATATCACACCCATGTATGCATTCTAATTGAATATTTCTATGGATTTCTATCCCGCAGAGCATAGATTTGCCTAAATAAATGTAGAATTATCTCTTGATATTAAATAAAGGCAAGTTATGCCAAAATTGGCTTCTCTGTTACACTTTCATCCTTCCCAGCGCTGAGTATTCAACCCTGTAGTTCCTTTACCCTTTGAGTAAGAAGGAGGCCGAAAATTGGGGGGAATATTTAATTTTCTCGCGGAAGTGGAAAATTAAGAAAAAGGGAGGGTTTTTTTTCTCCCCTCGGTGTTTTTGGGGGGCTGCGGTGAGCTGGGTGGCCCCGGGAGAGCCGGGCTGCGGCACCGGGAGATGCTCGGTCCCCTCGCAGGGTTACGGGGCTTTTCAGACGGTCATTGTCACATCTACGGAGCCCTCTCCGCCACCGGGAGGGGACACGCCATGACCCCCACCAAAGATCTGCCTGTTAGAAAAGAAAGAAAGAACAGAAACCCCTAAAATCGGGGAATATCCCCATTTTCACGGGTGCCGCCGCCGCTCCGGGCTCGGCCGGGCAGAGGCAGCCCCCGGCGCTCGCAGGGGGGATGGGAGAGGGGTAAGGGGATCCGGGGGTGTGGGGGGAAGTGGGGTGCAAAGACACAGACTCAAACCTGGCGAAAGTCCACTCCCGACCAAGCTTTCCCCACGCTTTCTGTCTCTTTCCCACAGCCCAAGCGCGGTGGGTTTGGGTGATTTTTGCAGTTTCGGGTGCGCTCGGTCGATTTCTTCTCTCTTTATTATTTTAGCCCCCTCCCCCTCCTTCCCTTTATTTTGCTTTTTTAATTATTTTTTTCCCCTGGAGTGGAAAGGTCAGGGAGAAATCAGCTCTGGGTGCGGTGAGGAGAAAGGGAGACAGGGGAAGGACAACATTTATCGCAAGGCACGAGGTAAAGGGGCTCAGGGATTTTATCCATCCTCGCTTGCAGCCGACCCCCCCCCCCCCCCCCCCCCTTTCACCCCCTATGTTATTGCTTATTTATTATTAATCCCTTCCCCCTCCCCGGACTACATCCTTCTCAGGCCTTTTTCCAGGAGCCAAATATGAGCAGAAACCAGCTTTGCCCCAAAAAATCCACATTATTTTATTCCATTTATCCCCATCTCCGAGCTCGGACAGCAGACGAGCTTGGCTCGACCCCAAATATCTCCTACACCCACCTAATCCCACCCCCTCCTCTTTTTTTTATGCAGTGATTACCCCTTTATGCCAAATTTCCCCCTCTTTGAGACAAAAAATTCTGCCCCTTTCCCTCCCTCCACCCCTTCCTTTTTTTTTTTTTTTCTCCTTTCTTTCTGCCTCTCTCCTTACCGAGCGAACTTCATTGTTTTCTGGAGGAAATGGTAACGTTCAGACATTAAACCTTAATTGGGCTTTTCTTTATGATGTTTAATTTCCTCCACGGCAGACGGGTTTGCATCTTGCTGGGAAAAGAGGAGAAGGGGGGAAAAAAAAAAGGGAAAAATAAAAAAGAGTCGGGGGAAAAACCTCGTTTGAAGTCTGAAGTCCAGCTTGGGAGAGAAAGAATGAAAACAAAACAAAAAAAAAAGGATTTGGAGTAAAAAGCTCCACCGAACCGCTCCCCCTTCGCTATTTCAGCACTTGGCGCATCTCTCTACCCTTCACCGGCTGGGGAAAAAAAAAAAAAAAAAAAGAGAGACTTTTTTAATAAAAATAAGGGTCGCGGCGTTGAACGGGCGAGTCGCCGGCAATGGCATTGCCCGCGGGGCTGCGGTGGAGCGGCGCGGACGGGCCGCGGAAGGGAGGCTGGAGGCTTAACTTGACCTTCACTTTGCGAGGGCGGCCCCCGCCCACCCAGACGGGCGGCCCAGACGGCTCCTCCCGCGGGCAGCGCGGGCAGCGCTCCGCAGCCGCGGAAAAACGGGGAGAAAGGAAAATCAGATAAGGGGTGCGGCGGGGTGAGGGTGAGCGCGGGGCAGCTGCTACCCAGGACACCCCCACAAAAAAAAATTCCATATTTCTCAAATTTATTTGCAATTTTGGCGGGAGGCAGGAGCGTTAAAGTCAAGTTTTATCCGCTGCCTACAAGAAAATCTCGATTATAGTCGAGCGGACCCTTTCGTCTGCCTCCATTCTCCCCGAGAAATCCCCCTTTCACCCCACCGCACCCCTTTCCCCAAGACCCAGAGGCACCGAAAAAATCCGGCAGCGCATTTTGTTTTTCCAGACCACCTTTTTTTTTTTTTTTTCCACCGCCACCCCCTTAAATCCACCCCAAAATCCCTTTTCCCCTATAAAAAAGGGACAACGCGGAACCGCGGCAGCCAACGCGGCTCCTCTTTGCAAATAAGGATTTTCTTTAGACCCACGCAGGAAAATAAAAATAAGACAAAAAAAAAATATATATATATAAAAACTACGGCAGAGCCATTTCATTGGTTAGGGGGATTTTTTAAAAAGTTCGAGGACTTCGGTGACTGCGTTTTGGGTGGGAAAAAAAAAAAAAGTGCTGGTGCAGATGTGTAACTTTGTCGGTGTTCACCCGCCTTTGTGTGTGTCTAGTGGGGGGGAGACAGATGCTTTATTTCACAGTCTCTCTATAAAGAGATAATTATATCTCTAGTTATCCACCGGAGCAATAAATACTCTTCATCCCCAATTACAGATGAAGATGGTTGGTTTAAATACCCATAAAGTCAGTGTTTGGGCTCTGGCTGGAAGTTGGAAACGAGGGATTTTTTTTCTTTTTTTTGTGGGGGGGGGGATGAGGTGTAAAGAGCCACAGCGGAGGAAAATCCGGAGGAAAAGCCCTGTGGTCCAGGCAGCCCCCCCAAAAATGAGTATGACTGGCTAAAAAATAAAATAAAATAATATCAATATTGCTTTAGATGAGCTCCCCCCGCCCCCCCCTGCAGCGAGGTGGCCGCGGGTGCGATGAGTTGGTCGGTCCTGGCTGGGCGGGGGTGAGCAGGGTGAGCTGTGCTGTCCTCGGACCTTGCTCCGAGGTTACACACCGGAGCTGTGCACGGATATTTCCACCCCAAGGGCTGTTCACATCCCCCCCCTTCACCCCCCCAACCCCGAATTTACTCCCTCACATCCCCGCAAAACCCCACGGGATTTATTTTTCAGCGAAGAAAAAAACCAGTGGCCCACACCATCTCTTAAAATACCACTATTTTTTTATATTCTACCTTAAGATATTTTAAGTTGAGGTACGTATGGCCTTTTATTTTTTTCCCTTTTCTTTTTTTTTTCTTCATTTTACTGGACCTGATCCTGCCCGACATTCCTCATTACCACCTTGGGCCTCACACTGTACTTTTCCATACCTAATTTTTAAAATGCTTTCTCCTTTAGCAGCGTCTCGTCTCACCTCATAATAGTTTACTGGTTAATCATAAAAATAAAATGAATTTCCACACTCTCTGTAATTATCGACACTTCTCCACCCGACGTGTAGGTTTGGGAGGCACAAGAGTGTACTGGCTGAAAAAAAAAAAAAAAAGAAGGAAAAAAAAAAGGGATATTAATAGGCTTTCCCTTTGAAATAAATTAATTTTGGCAAACGTTTTTATAACGAGATATCCTGATGGTTTACGTGTTCTCTGTGGCAGTGTTCGGCTAACCCAAGCCTAAAATTAAAGCACAAACTCTCTTAAAACATTACAGGTAGATTTTTAACGCGGATTTGAGGCGCAGGCTCTCATATTCCAGCTAGACCAAACCACGGGCTAAATGTTATTTATTCTGGCTGGGGGAGAGATAAGATTTCTGCATTTTTTCTGGTATCAGAAAAGCATGGGGGGGGGGGGGCGGGAATAAATTCTGCACTGGCAAAACCGGGCAAAATAGTTTATTTCAAAAAATGACCATTTTTAAAACCTGAAATAGGGAGAATGGAAGGCCCCCCCCCCGTCCCCTTAAGCTGCAGAGAAGGATAGTTAATATGAGATTTATTGGGGGGCGAGGGGCGCGTATCTTTATTTCCTATTTGAGCAACGTGAAAATAAAGTCACTTAATGAAGTCTGACTCTAAAAAAAAAAAATAAAAAAAAGGAGTTTGTGGAGAGTCAACAAGACGCAGCCATTAGAAAATCCGCGCAATTTAGCCGCGGTAAGGAGTACAAACCCACTGATCTTTTTATCTTTCTTATCCTTTTCATCTTTATTATCACTCTTGTTAACAACACCAATGAGACTGGATACATATATCTCCTTTAAATGCAGTCATCCATGGAGCCATTGTAGTTGCTCGCTACAGATATATTAATTAATTTATTCTCTCAACAGTAAAATATTGCTGTGTCTACTTGCTACCTACCAAGCAATAAAAAAGAGGCTTTTTTTTTTTTTCCTCCCTCCCCTCTGCACTTCATTAGGTTTTACCTATAAGTTTCCATTCGAAATGATTTGCTTAAAACTAATTACTTGCAACGTACTTCATTTTCCTCTCGCGGGGTCTGGAAGGTTTCAAAGTGGGGTGGGTGGCCCATATGCTGATAAATGCTGCTAATTATTCCCACTCTGTGTTTATTTTATATTTATGAACCCCCCACTCGGAACCAAACCAAGGCATTATTCGGCAATAGCGCGCTGGGATATTAATGATAAAGGGATGTGGGTGGGGGGGCCCGTGTGCCTGAAAACAGTCCCTATAATAGCACGGGGGAGGAAAACAAACAGTTAATATACCACGGAATTAGGCAAAGGACGGAGCTTGAGCCACACACAGCCCGGGAGAAGGAAATCCACTCATTCCGCTCACTTTAATGGGAATTATTCCACGGATTGTTAATTGCGCTGATACTTTAAGCTGCAGCCTTGCAGCTGCCGGGGGGTGCTTTGCTTTTGCCTGTTATTTGGGAGCTGGAGGCGGGTGGGGGGGTTGGTTTTGAGGTGGGATATATTTCCACGCGTGGACACGGGCATCTCTAGGACACTGGACTGAATCCCGAATGATTATTTCCCCCTCCCCGCGTATTATTCCCAGGTAACCCCATCAGCACCCGCCGCCGCACACCCACGGTGATGCCCAGCAAGTCAAGGTGCCCCCCACCCTCCAGCAGCCCTCTACCCTCCTTCCTTTCACCTCTCTCTTTGTGCAGGTCCGGAGGGCTGAGCCCGCACAAAGCCCACGCACGCCCGCGGGCACCTATATGCACCCAGAGCCTATTGCGCTCCATGCTATACGGGCTGTGCCTTCACTCTTTATTTTGGGGGGCGTACAGGAGAAAAAAAAAAAAGTTTCCAGGTCCCTCCCCTCCAGGCAAAAGCACCAACCTGGGTGTCAGCAGCGTGGCCGGATTTATTTTCTCCTGCACTTTTTAATTCTTCCGATTTTTCCTTCTGTTAAAGCACCTCTGGGGCCGCCGGGATGTGGGTGTAAAAAAAAAAAAAAAAAAAAAAAAAAAAAAAACCCAAAAAACTACCCGATTTGGCTCAGAAAATAAGGGGGTTGCGAGAAAAGGAGGAGTGGGAGAAGAGGAGTTTGACTTTCTGCTCGGATTTGCCGGGCCGTTGGCCGAGAGCCCGATTAAACTTCGCTTAATGGCTTTGAAATGAGCTCAGCCCTAAGTCGGGGGCGGGGGGGGAGGGTTTTGCGGAGGGAGTTCAAAGAAATCAGACATTTCTTCAGCACTAAGGTGTCAAGAACGTATCTCCTGGCTCGGAAAAAAATAATAAAATCAAATTTAAAAATCGCCCTTTTTGTATTCCTCCTTTGCACATTGCGTTTCCCATATTAATTATACGCTGCAAGCACCGAAGCGGGAGTAAATCCCTAAAATTAACCCTCCCGCATTAATATTTTCGACTATTTTCGCAGCATTTTTGAAATAGCACCTCAGTCTTTGCCATTAATAGGAGAAATATTCCCCGCAATTAAAGAGATGAGGGTTTTCTCCTCTCGGTAACGAATTCCTTTTAAAGCCGGAGTGATGAAATACGCTGCTGAATAAAAGAAACCAGCCCAGAAATAATACCGATTTTATGGCGAAGCAACAATTTGTTCTATCCGTTCGCTGGTAATAAATAAGTTTTATCTATTTTCCTGAGTGTTTGAATGTCTTTGAAATCCAACTATTCCTGTTCAAGGTGAACCGACTTACAATATATACAATTTATGTCACCCTATAGCACTCAGATCTGTTCGACATAATTCCTCCTCCTGCCTATTTTCCTGCCAGATTGGCACAGGGACATAGAAAGAAGGAAATAAAAGTGTATAAAAGTCAAACTTGAGTTTGCTTGCACAATGTATGTGTACATATATTCTCCTGGAGTAAAAGAAACAGAGGGAAAGTGTGTGTACCCGTGTCAAAAAAATAAAAAAAAAAAGTGAGAAACTGTAACTATTACAGGAAAAACAAAGTGAATTTTCACTCTGGAAGCCTCAATTCCTTCAGATTTCCCCAACTACTGCTTCTTCATATCTTCAAATTTAAATCTCTCTGGAGGGGTGTTTGGGCTTTGCTGCTGGAAGGAGGAGAAGAGCGACCCATTCCTATAGAAATATTTGCTTCCCTCCTTCCTCCTCACCTCTCCAAACCAAGCAACTCCTGGGGAAAAAAAAAAAAAAAAAAGCTCAGAACTGGATGAATCCTCTTATAATTTTGGAAAACCCCAAACCCCAACCCTGTGTTGGGGTATCCTGCCTGAGGAAGGAAGGGAAAATATATGAATTTATCTTAATCGTGTATTTTTCCGAGAAAAACTTATCTTAACTCCATCAGGATGAGGCTCAAGTCGGTGGCTCCCAGTGTGCCCAAACTGGAGAGTGGGCTGAGCTGGGGGCTACTGGGTTTAGGGGCTGGATACGGCCAGGACTGGAGGATCAGTTCATTCCCCATCGACTCCACCGTGGTTTCCTTTGGCATTTCTTTAATAAAAATCCCTTTGCGATCTTCTAAAAGCTTTTTTTTTTTTTTTTTTTTTCCCCTTGCCTCTAAGAAGTGAAACCATTATATACAAATACTCGCTTGGAGAGAGATCGAGGAAATCATAATCTAATTTATTTAAATTGGCCTGACGGGGTGATTTTTTTCTCTTGTTAAATGAATTTGTTGCGAATTTACACCGAAGAAACGCAATAACGCGGGTCCTAATAACCATAACCATAACCATAAGCATCAACATGCTCGAATCTAAACCCATCCTAATATATTTCCAATTTAAAGGCTGTGCTTTCACGTCTCATTCCCATCTTAAAGTCATACCCAGGATGTCTTTGACGTTCCTCTGGTTCCTATATCTGTAAGGAAACCCATCCATACAGCATTTCGGCATGTACTGTGGGAGCCCCTGGGGCAGGGAGCTGTATAGAGAGGTATAGTCCCCCTGTACTCTGCACCAGAGACAAAAGAATCCAAATCAGAGCATGTTTAAGCTCCTTTAAAATAAATAAATAAAAAAAAAATAGCATCTCGGTTGAGTTTTGCTTCCAATTAATGCTACGCGCACGAGTGTAGCTCTCATTAAACCACCAATTTGGAGATTAACTTATGTTTCTTGTTTCCCCCGGATTTTTTTCTCATTATATTTCGAGCATGCGATATTTCTCTCCTTTTTACAATGCGTTTTACGCCTTCATTTAATTACTTTTTTTAACCAAAAGATGATCTACAAGCCGCAGAAGGCGAAGCTCACCACTCTATTCCTTTGTTACTCTTTTATTAACCTTGCAAGTTGATACTAATTTTAAACAGTAAACAGTAAATCACCGAGTAGATGTTTGGGCAATTTTATTTATTATCAAGAAATCACATAATAATACATTTTTTAATTATTATTATTATTGTGAAGCAACTTTTTACATGACTATATAAAGCCGGAACGTGCTATAACAGACATTTGCATAGACCCTACATAGAATAGCTCGAGGTAAGAAACATTACAGATGAATTATAGAGCGGAGGATGCATATTCACAACGGCAAGAACATAGACTATGGGGTACAAGCAGAAAAAACGATACCACGTACACAGAGAACAAACACCGACTGAACAGAAATCCCACCGAGCCGCCTTTTTTAAAGCAATCTGGGAAAGAATATTGCATATATTTTCCTTTTCTTCGGCATTTTCTCTAGGGGTTGCTGCTGGTGTCTTGGCCTTTGTGTTGGGGAGGACGGTGGGGTGGGTTTTTTGTTGCTTTTTTTAAAAATTTTTCTTTTCTTTTTCGGGGGATACAAGTACCCCTCGGTGGGTGAAGAATAACGAAACGGATTGATTTGTTTTTTGGGGATGGTGGGATTGAAATCCAACACAGCATTTCTGACATCCCACCGTAACTCACCCTCATTTCTACCTTCCTCAAGCTCCAGCCCCACCGCTGCCTCGTTGTGGGGAGGGGAGGGACATGGGGCAGAGGGGTGGGGGTGGCTGCTGGGAGCTCAATTCAGCGAAACCGGGGTGGATTTGGTCCTTTTTTTCCATGGAATTACAAGCCCCCCGCCCCGGGTCCAGCCCCAAGTCTCTGCGGAGCCAGCTTAGCCCCGTGACGCGGCGACAAGGTGCTCAAAAGCCTCAACCACCCCCCAAAATCCAACCCCCACCCCCCAAAAAAACCCTCCCCAAGACATTGCATTCCTCCACATCACCTTCCTCTTAATTGCACACGGTTGAGCTGGAGCATCTGGAGATATCTCGATATATACGAGTGTTTTAACACATCCGAGGCTTTTATTGCACAGCATCGCGACAGGCGATACCCTCCGCGGCGGTTCTTTTGTGTGGGAGAAGGGAGGCAAAAAGGGGACCCTCGTCCAGAACTCCACATCCAAGGAGGAGACGGGGAGCGGGAAAAGTGTTTTGTTTCTTTTTTTTCTTTCAAAAAACAAGTGGAAGGAAATAAAGCTGTGACATTTGCCGGGCTGGGAATTTTATTTTAGTTTATTTTATTTAAAAAGGGGCAAAATAAGGAGAAGCAGCCGGGGAAGGGATGGGGATGAAGGGAGGAGGGTCTGCTGGATGCTCCTGCAGAAATAAAGCTGAAGGAAAAGGCTCCTTTCAACCCAGGGTTGGATTTTTTTTTCTTTTTTCTTTTTTTTTTTTTTTTTAAAGGAGTCGGCTCCATCCTTTGCAGCTCGTAAATAAAAGCATTCCTCGGCGCTGCTGGTCATGACCATGAACGCGGGGAAGCGGGAGCACGTGGTGAGCATCCCAGACTTCCCAGAAAACGCTGCTTTGCCATAAAATTAATCTCTCCCCCCACCCCGATATAAAACGAATGGAGCAAAGCGCGGGGCGGCGAAACACGGGGCTGCAGCACCGCTGCCCCCCTCTTCCCCTTCAGTCCTAATTAAAAATACCTTTTTTTTTTTCCCCCCTTTTTACCCTGAATTATAAATTCCCACGCAGGCAAAGTTGCCCAGGGCCCTAAACCCGCTGCTCCCCCCATTCCTAAACCCTCATTCCCCGGCCTCCCTCCCCCGACCTAAAAGCGCCTCGAACCCAGACCTGAATCTCGAAAATGGGTGGTTTTTCCCAGGAAATCCGAACACACGCACAAAGAAAATGCGTCGCATCGTACCAGGCCCCTCTCTACTGCCCTGAAAGGGAAAAAAAATACAGGCAGGGTTTTAGGGAGACAACTCCTCCTACAAAAAAGGCACCGAAACCTCTTCTTGAAGATGGGGCTGTCGGTATTTGCAGCTGGTAGGAGTTTTTAGGGAGGTAAAGAAACCATCACTCTTGCTGAAAATCTGCAGTTTTTAACCTGATGGGCAGCTGGGGAAGGGAGATATAACTGAATAAGACATATTTCCTTAAGAAAACCCAACCCATAATATTTGTTTTTCTTTTTCAATTGAGGAAATAGCAGCCAGGCGACAAAGCGCATCATTCCAGTTATCCCAGGGAAGGAGAGATGCAACTCGCTCAGACTCCAACAGGCTGTTACCACAGCAGGGTATCAAAAAAACACACACAAAAAGGGAATTTTTCTACCTATTTTCCTCCATCGTCATCAATAAACACGGCAAAACAGTAAATATACTCCGTCAACAGAGCTGTTGCAAAGAAATATCCTTTTTTTTTTCTTTTTTTTGAGAGGAAGGATAGAATTTTGGAGCAGTGCAGAGAAACGCTGTGATTTCAGAGAGGACGGAAAAAAAAAACCGAATCTCCGAAAGGCTCAGTTTACGTGGAAGGAAATTCAGATTTTTTTTTCCTGGAAGGGTTTTCTAGGGGGGTGGGGTGTGCGTTTTCCTTCTCCTTGGGATATTCTGGCGTTGAGGACAACACCACCGCCTGCACCGAAGCCTCAGATCTATAGGGACATAGTGTGATACACATACCTCATATATTATATAGATATATACCATATACACCGGATATATACACAGTCTTTGTCTCGCGCCTCTTCCTGGAGATACTGATTAAGTCCAGAGATACCGATCAGCCTCAAAACTCTCAATTTAGACTGAAAAAAAAAACATCTTGGGTCCCACCGTGCCCTGAAAAAAAGCATCTTCCATAAGGATGCGGGGCCGGTCCTTTAAGACAACATACCTCATCCCCTCTCTATGTTGTTTTGGGGGTATTTTCCCCCCTAATCCTGTATTTTTCCCATTTTCCCTCCCACCTTTCCACTAAAGACCAAACCAGCCCTAACCCCCTGCTTGGCAGCCCAGGAGACGGTCCGGGATTCGTCCTCACCCACCCTCAACCCCGGTCTCGCCGTCAACCGAAGCCGGGCGGGGTGGGGGGGTTAGAGGGGAGGGGGGGATGTGGGGGCCCGACGGTGCCCGGCGCTGCACGGAAACCCTACCTGTGCTGCTGGCAAAGGAAAAGCGGCTAAAGTCGCACTCAAAACCTCCCCTTCAGCCCGCCGAGCATCTCTGGAAGCCGTCTGTCCCCCCGCGGTCCCGGCGGTGAAGATGTCTTATTATTATTATTATACTATTATTATATTTTTTCTCGCTGTCGGGTTTCGTATTTTAAGGGAAACTGGTTATTTATTAATATTATTTCTTTATTCATTGATTTCTGGGTAGGGAGGGGTGAGGGGATTAAAAGTGATCAGGTAAAGTCCCGGGAGCTCGGGTGAACGCTAAAGAGTCTATGTGGGTTTGGGTCTTTTTTTTGGATGTTGTTGGGTTTGCTGAGCTTTTTTTTTCTTTCTTTCTTTCTTTCTTTCTTTTTTTTTTTTTTTTAATACCCGACATGGCCGCTTTTAAAACTTTAAAAGAAAGACAGGGCTTGCTCTCTCAGGAGGAGTCTTTTCTTTTTCATACGCCGGTTCTGGAACCAGATCTTCACCTGCTGATCGCTCAGGTTTAATCGGTCTGAGAGCTCCCTCCTTCTTTGGCGAGTAATGAATTCATTGACCATAAACTCCCCTTCCAGCTCTGCCAGCTGCAGCTTGGAATAGGGTTTTCGTTTTTTCCGGGACCGTGTGTGCATCGGGTACCAAGGAGCACCTGGCAAAGGGGGGAGCGAGAGTTGAGCGTTTGGCAAGGACAAAAAAATCCCACCCCCCACCCCTCCCAAAAAACCCTGCTATTTAAAAAAAAAAAGAAAAAAAGGGCACGGCCAGCACCCTTTTCTGCACCTCTCTGGTGGTCCCGCTGTCCCCAGGAGTCCCCCCGCCTCTTGTGGTTTTGGCCGTGGGTGCGTAGGGATGCTCCCGGGACCACGGGTGATGCGTGGGGCGGGCACGGGAGGCAGAAGAAGGGGAAGGTAAGGAGCGTTATAACCGGGGCATGGAGCAAAGGACGGGCAGAGAGCGGGCGACAAGCCTGGGGTCCCCCCCTGGGAGGGGCTCCACCGCCCCCCCGGCCCCGCAAAGGGGAAGAAACCTCCACCCCAATGCCAACTTCGAAGGCTGTGGGGTTTGTTGGTTTTTTTAAGCATCCCCGCCCTCCTTCCCCCTTCTCTCGGGGCAGACACACCTCTGCGATGTCCCCAAAAAGCTCCTGGACGTTCCTCCAGCCCCCCGCTCCGGGCAGGGCTGCGCGACCACCACCCTTCTCTGCGTTTCTCTCTCTGCCCCTCTCTCTCTCTCTCTCACCCATTCGGCTGCTTGTTTTTTTTTTTTTTTAATGGGATATTTACATGTTTATAGCCTTTTCTTTTAAAAGAAGCACCACCTAATAAAACATTAGGGATTTCGGTGCTACCCCTAGTGGTCTCCGCACACATAGTCACGCCGCTTCCCATGACTGAGCCCATGAATTACACCCCGAAGGAGCCCCCCAAAAACGCAAGCTTCCCAGTAACCCCCCACCACCTCCACTCCCCTCAACACCACCAGCTCCAGCCCCGAAATTTCACCCCTCTTCCCCTCCCGTTTTTTTTTTTTCCCGGGTCTTACCACCGGTGCCTAAAGTGCTGCCTTGGTTCAGGGGGGACACCAAACCCCCCGCTTCTCCGGTCGTGCCTTTATTCCCTTCATTGAGCAAAGAAGAGCTGGAGTCTGACTCCAAGGACTGGCAGGACGGAGGGTCGTGGGGGACCGCCTCGCTGCTTGGATAGTCATATTTGCCGAAATTCCCCCCCATGCCGTTGGGAAGGCTGGATTCGAGGGGGAGCAAGGCACTGTCCCTACCCCTCTCCTCCCTCTTGAGCCCGGTGGATTCGGAGCAGGTTTCCCGGTAATAACATTTGCTTTCCTCCACCCGGGCGAGATCGCAGGCTCGACCGAAGGAAGGGTTAATGGAGACGGGGCTGCCCAGGTAGGGCTGAGGGTACCCGTTGCAGGGTTCCGAGGATGCCCAGGGTAAGGAGCAGACGTTATCCCGTCGGGGGTAGGAGAGGGAAGGCAAACCGGGCAGCTGCCCTCCGGAGGCACGGAAATTTGGGAAGTAGAAGGTGTCTCCCGTGTGGATGTTCACCAGAGGTCCCACAAAGCCGGGATTAAGGAGGTTGTGCTCGCCCATTTCCGCGGGCCTGACCGAAAGCTTCTACTTTATTGCTATCTGACATTAAACATAGTTAAACCGACGGCTCGGCCCCATTGGTCCGGGGGGGTCACGTGAGCCCCAAATTGCGCTGGGAGGGAGGGAGGGGGGGGGCCCTCCCCTCCCTCGGCAGCCGAGACAAAACACAACAGCAAGTTCCGCCTTTTTACGCCTTTTCTCCCTCTCTCTCCCCCCCCTACCCCTGCCCGGCCTTCTTCACCCCCCTCCCCAATCATAAAAAATCGTAAAAAAATCCCATAAAGCATTTTATTAAAAAAAAAAAAAAGGCAACGGCTCCCAGCGCTGGCTTGAGAAGCGCGAAGCGCCCTAAAATGTCATATTTAGCATAAAATAATCGATAGGAGAGGGTTTTGCCCCAAAACCGCTGCGCCCACACCCCCCCTCCCCCGGCACCACTTCGGGGCCCTCCACCATCTGCAAAAGCGAGGCTGGTTCTCATTAATTAGCTCCTTTATTAACTAAAACAGTTCGAATTTACAATATCTCCCCAATAAATTACTATTAGATATTGTGTCATATAAAGTTTACGGGGCTTTTTAAGGAGACGAATGACGGTGCCCGCAACAGGCTCATATTTACGCGTGGTGGGGCGGGAGAGTTGGAGGCTATTTGCGACCTTTTCTCCTCTTTATTATTATTATTATTATCATTCTCCCCCCCCCCCTCTCCTCTCGGACTATGTGGCTTTGTCGTGGGCTGGGGAAATGCAGCCCCTTCCCAGGCTCTTGCCACTCTCTCCAGAAGGGATGGAAGAATTTTTAACAATCCTCAATTGCTTTTATTAATGATCTGTGTCGAATAAAGCAGACAGAAGAACACGACTGTATACAGCCTTCATTTACCCGGTATATATCCCATAGGCACCAAGGCGCACGCACGTATAGAATAAGTGTTTAAATCGCCTTTATTTTGCTTCTTTTTTTTTGGGCAAGACTAAAAATCATAGTTCTTCCCCCCATTTTTTTGGTTCCCAACGCTGGAAATAGAGGTACACACACACACACACGCAGGGAGCCGGTTCCTCGCCACCTTCTAGCAATATATTCTGCCCTCGTAACACCACAGAGCTCTTCTTCCCTCCCACCCATCGTCTTCTCCTGGTCGTACAAAAAAGAGCCGCTGCGAAGGAAAATCAGGGACGGAAAAAAAGAAATCAATATTGGCTTCTTTCAGTGCAAAATAAATACGTCGGAGGAAGGAAAAAAAAATATACTGGAAAAGGTGCATTGTATGGAAACCGGGAACACGCAAAAGCATTTGAGGGTGTTTTATGTTAGATTATTTTTTTTCTGGAGTGGATTTTTTTCCTCTTTTCTTCTTTTTTTTTTTTTTTTTCCTTGCTCCTGACTCCTTTTTTTTTAAAAAAAATATTTTTTAAGAAATCCAAATGCCCACCCCGCTCGCTGGATTTTTGCATGGCTTTGCATTCCTCCCTGCCTTGAGCAACTCCCAAGCGCTCCCTTTGCCAGGTTGACTCCGCAAAGTACCGTAAATATTCCTGTAGAGGTAAAACCGCTGCGCGGGGGCGGAGGGCGCTCCGCGGAGGCTGAGCCGGGCGGGTGCAGTCGCACCTCCCCAACTGCTGCCTTTCCAGCCACCAACCAACCTCCCTCACCAACATTTTCTCTATTTCTCAAGCATTAAATCATTTATTTCCCCCTCATCTGGGGCTTTCAGCTAATCCCCCTCCCAAAGAAAAATCAGGTGCCAATAAAATAACTCATTTAGATGCTTTTTTTTTTTTTTTTTTCCTTTTTTCGTCTTCCATGGACAGCTCCTGAAGGTGGAAAACCTCTTTTCCATAATTCCCACCTCTCCTTTTCCCTGGCACATCTATGGATACGCTCCATACATACCTTGCAGAGATACGTGCGTACCTTCCTACACGCTTTGCCTGCGAAGGAAGAAATACGACTACTAGAAATATTTTGCTAGAATGAAAGTTTAACTTTTTTTTTTTCCCTTTTTTTTTTGTTGTTGGTTGGTTTTGTTTGAAAACCTAGCCAAGGAATTTTTCTCCCTGCAGGTAGAAATGAAAAAAGCTGTTGCAATTTCTCCAAGAGTGTCTTCTCGCTGCAGAAGAAGCGTTCGCAACGCCGGGCTAAGCCTGGAGAGGAATAGTTTATATAAAAATGAGCACGTGATCCCCGGAGGTTGCCATCTGAATTGGCTTTGTTTGCTTTTTTTTTTTTTTTTAAAGAAAACCCTTCCTCTACCTTGTTCTTTTCTTTGCAAAATTCCCCACAGAAGACGTGCCCGGGGGCTCCGCGGCTTTGTTCTCCACCGGACCTTGGGAAAGTACTTTTTTTTTTTTTTTTTTTTTCAGAGAAATCTCGGAGTATTTGGGGTTTTTCCTCTTTATTCAATCTGATTTTCTTTTTCTTTTTTTTTGGGGGGGGAACAGGGTGAAAACAAACAACAAAAATAATAGAACGTCGCATTTACCTCCAAGGAAACATTTGGGGAGGCAACTGCAGGGCTGAGCTGCGGAGCAAGTGAACCACAAACTACGTGCTGGAGTCCTGAGCAAAGGGATAATGGGCATCCCAGCAAGAGAGAGGGAGAAAAGCACCTCCAGTTCCCTTAGTTATTCTATTTTTTTTTTTTAAGACCTGGGAAAGGTTACAGCCGTGCCCAGAAATATATTAAGCGATGCACAGCGTGGACAGTAACTCCCTGCTCTTGGTGGCCTTCAATAGGGCTCCCCAGCTCAGCGCTGCTCCTCCTGCAAGCAGGGAGCAGGTCCAAGGAAAGGGAGAAAAAAAAATAGAAATAAAATAAATAAAATCCTAAGGACCCTTAAGCAAAGCTGCCGCGTTTCCCCGGGAATTTCTTCCCCATTAAAAATACATTTCCCAGTTCAGGTTGAGCGCTTGGGCTTTTCTAATGCTGAGCGGTGCTTAAAAACGAAAGGCTGAGCCGAGTCCTGCTGCTCGGGGCACTGGCACCGGCTTCGGCAGCCTCTTTCCTGCACAACACACCCCGAAAGTCGCCTCTCCAAAAAATATAATCCCCATTTCTATCCCATATTGCTCGGAGTAACCCCATCCCCCCTCCTTTTTTTTTTTTTTTTCTTCCCCTCCGCAGTTTGCCTCCCCCAAAAAAAGGTTACTCAGCCCAGGGAAAAAATAAAAAATAAAAAATCTCTGAGCCTTTCCCCATTTTGCAGGAATCCCAGTTTTCAGGTACAGAGATCTTTTCGACGCCGATATTTTATAATCCTCGGGGAGGGTGTATTTTTTTTCCCACCTCCACGAGTCATACGGGCAGCTTTTGGGGAAATGATGGTGGGAAGAAGTCAGGAGAAGCTCCTTGTTCATGGGAGCCGGGAATAAAACCGGTCCCCAGGAAAAAGAAAAAGGAAAAAAGAAGAAGGAAAGAGAAAAAGAGGGCTGGAAAAGCGAGATTGCAACGTCCCAGTTCAAGGTCACTGTCTAGTGTAGTAAATAGGATCGACATTTTATGCTAATGACTGTCTCGGATGAGCATCACTCACTGCGCTTAGAAAACAACCCCCCCAAGTTTTGGGTTGACTCTTCTGGGATTTTTTTTTTCCCCCTGGATTTGGGGGATTTCTCCCTATTCTCCTCCCTTCCTCCTCTTCCCGTTTTACCCCGTCGCAACTCCTTTCTCCCAAGCGTGAGAAATAGAATTTCCCCTTCCCCTCCTCCCCCATTTCATCACCCCACCCCACCCCCTGCGCAGCCCTCGGGGCTGAGTTCGGCCGGCGGCTCCCACTTGAACAGCCTCCTTCTCCTCCACGCCCCCCCCTCCAACCCCCGGCCTCATGTCTTCAAGAGATAAAAAATAAAGACAAAACCAATTCAAATGGCCCCAGCAAAATATTTACGTTTCAGATAGGAAGGACTTAGCCCCACTTTCATTTTTCTCCCAGAAAAGACCATGAAATTCAAACCTCATAGGGTAAAAATAGTCTGAAACATATATGTTGCATCTCTCTGCCCGAAAAAAAAGGGGGGAAAAAAGCAAATTAAAAGGTGTCTTTGGGACTTCTGTAGGTTGGCCAAAGGAAAAAAAAGCAGATCCCGTCATGGCTCAGGCTTTCCTCTCAACCGAATTTCAGCCCAAATTGGTAGGGAGTTGTAAGGAGTTGCGGTGACTCGAAGAAGAAGTTAGCTGCCAGGGTCGAAAGGGAAGTATTTCGAATAAATATATAGATACACGACACGGGGAATAAAATACAGACAGGCTTTGGAAAGCCCATGGAACTGCTCTTTCGGAGTAGCTATATATCATCAAAACCTGTCCCGGCTCCTTTTTCTGAGGTGGAAAATGCATTTCCACAGACACCTTATAGATATATAAGTGTACGAGACACCTTAGATATATCCAGAGAAGAGGGTAGTAAAATGGAGCTCGTAGGAGCTGGGCAAAAAAATATCAATTTTAACATGGAAAAGTGGTGAATGGATGCGAATAAAACCGTCTACGACACTTCAGCTCATCCAAGACACAAATCATCTGGGGCAGCTTTCAGTTTTAAGGCGGGCGGGTCTCAGCCTCGGCGCAGGGAATAGTTAAATCCCTGGAATATCATCCCATTTTTCCCCAGCTTTGCCAGCAGAGGATCTTCTCCTCCTATTCAGATTAATGTAAACCGATGGCTACGTCCTCTGTAAGGCAAAGGTTTAGTCCCCAACTGCAGGGAACTTGGCTTTGTCCTCCAGCTCTGTTTTGGGTGAGAAGTTGGCTTTTCGTACTGTAACTCCCTCGGAGGGTTGAAAACCTCCAACAACTGTAACAACAACGCGGTTAATGGTCTCGGATTCACGACCCTGGAGCAAAATCGCGATCGGAGGAGCCCGAAAAGCGTCATCTCCCTTATTTAATATTCCTTGTAAAGGGAAGAGAAAGTGGTGGGGAGGGAAGGGAGTTGATGAAACCCACGGCTGGTCCAACTGTGGGTTGAACCAGCTGAGCTCCCTGCCAGGCAGCAGATTCCTCCCCCCTCCAAGTGGAAGCGACAGGAGACGCGACATTTTGCTGGATATAATCCTTAAATACTCATCAACCCGAGGGTTTCCCCAAATGTCCCGAACCACGTAGGCAAAGCGAGTTTCTAAGTAAGGAACCAGCGGTGCTGTAAGAGTTGGCAACACCCTGTGTTGGCTGTCAGTGTCTTAAGAAACAATTTCTTGGCAAAGCCTTTGGGATTCTCTTCTTTTCTACTTCCCCTCCCCACCCACCCCCCCAAAAAAAAGTCCTTTGTAAGACTAAAACAAATAGAAAGTTAACCAGCAAGAGTTATACTCACCTCTGCACTGAGCACAGGGCTGCGAGAGAAGAATTCCCCCTCCAGGTTAGGAAGGTATTCTTAAAAAAATAAAAGGCATGAGGGGAAAAAAAAAAAACCGATGAAAATGTGAGAGAGCTAAATAAAAAAAAAAAAAGGAAAAGGAGAAGGAAAAATAGAAGGAAAATGAAGGGAAAGGAAAAGGAAAAATAAAAGGAAAAAATAAAAGGAAAAAATAAAGTAAAAATAAAAGAAAAACAGAAGAAAAGGATAAAAGAACGCAAGAAAATGGCAGGAAAGAGAAAAGAAGGGCGAGGGAAATCCCTCGTCCGGGATTTTACCATAAAGGCTGCGGTTGGGAAGTTATTCAAAGTGCTCCATACAAAGGAAAGAAAAGGCTAAACTTGGGAAACTTCCTTTCCAGGGCTTTATTGTTGGCCATTAGCGCTCCTGTCTAGACTGCAAATAACACCGTGTTTATCTGTAAACAGCAGCGGGGGCTGCCGGGGGCTGCTTGGGGAGGAGAAGATCAAGGGTGAGGGTCCCCGCGCTTATTATCCCCGCAGCTCGTGATGTCAAGGTCAAACAACGCCTAGTCACGGTCAAGGGTAATACAGGAGTGACGTCACGGCCTGCTGACCTAATACCCAGCGAGCTCCGGGCAGGACGTTCCTGGCTAAATAAGCAAAGAAACGAGAAGCGAGAGATTCCCAATGCCAGTTCCTAACGGGGGGGTGAAGAAATAAGTGGGAAAAATAAGGTAGAAATTCATTGGATTTGTGGTCCTGGGCGGGAGTGTCACATCCGGGAGAGCTCAGCTTCCGCGCCCGCGGAACTTCAGCGGGGAAGAAAGTGGGGGTTTTGCGGGTGTGCGCGCAATTTTTGAGTTGGATTTCTTCTCCTCCAGGCAAGCGCCTTCTCCAAAGCCCTTGGAAGAGGATGACCGAGTAACTTGAGTTGTAGGTTCTATTTTGCCAATCTTCTGGCAAATACAACCCAAAGAAAGGACCGGCAGGAAGGATTTATCTCCAAAATTAAAGTGAGGGGATTATTTTTCTCTCACCAGCCCCGAAAACGCGTTTTTTTCACCTAAATCGCTGGGATTAAAGGAAGGACCAGGTGTCCGTGGATATGTGGGGAAGGAGAAGGTTTGTCCGTCCGGAGTTCCCGGGTTCCCTCTCTTCCTCTGAGGGTCCAATCCTGACCTCCACCCGACGCTATCCCTAGGCCGGAGGCCGGGGAAGACTCAGCCCAACTTCGGAGGAGGGAGGCTGAACCCCAAGGTCCTGAGCACATCGGGGAGGGGGATCCCCTTCCCCAGGGTCTATATCGCCCCAAAAAAGATCCCAGCCGACACCTCAGCATCCTCCGCCTGCATCCGTGCGCCTTCGGAGGTAGAGCCCCCGGAGGGAGGATGGAGGGGTCGAGGCAGACACTAAAAATAAGAATATTTTAAAATATATATGGGCGATGGCAGAAGAGCGTCTGGTTTCATGGTCTCACCAATATCTGCCAACCAAGAGCATCACGAACTCTTGGTGCCCTGAAGTGCAATGAATGAATTTCTTGTTTCTTCTCTGTTTCCGCGGGTTTTTTTTCTTTTTTTTTAACCCCTTTTTAATTCTTCCCACACCAATTGAAAGAGTCATCGACACACAAAAAGACACACAAACACCCCTCTCTACCTCTCCAACAACTTCCAACCACAATTGACAAAAACTTCCAGAATTGGAAACGCCGTGAATAACGGGCTCAATTGCCCGCATCCATAAACAACACCACAAAAAAGAATTTCTCCATATTCCCCCATTCCCTCCAACAACCCTCGCTCAATCACCTCCATTTTATCAACTTTTTTCCTTTTTTTTTTTTTTGTCCTCCTCAAGAACTGGTGAAATTCAGGAAGAATAAAGCCGCAGCGAACATCACATTCGCTGTCGCGATGTTGGATTTGGGCTTGTCTGGAGCTGCTCTCTGAACACACTGCAAGATTGTTTTTTTTAGAGCTTTTTTTTTTTTTTTTTACATCCGAAACTCTTATTCCCGTGGTTTTCGAGCCTTAGGGCAGGTTTGACCAAGGATTTAATCCCGCTATTGCAGCTGCGGTGAGTTTCTCGACGTATTGTCGTATTTCCCAGCTGGGCGTCTTTAAATCAAAAATAATATTAAAATAATAAGAATGTAAACTTCCAAAACACCTTAGTTCTCCAAAATAAATGCAGAAAACACCGTCAGATCAACCCCCAAGTTTCTCCAATCTGAGAAATCAAGGACTCGGGAGGGTGGAAATCAGAGACCCCTCTTTTTCCACATCTCCCTGGAAGGGATGGGGAGCGGGGACAGAGGATCCAGCCCCCGGGTCCCCCCATTCCCGGTATTAGATAAAACCGCGTCCCACCTTCCCGGAGATTTGGGGAAGCATCCAAATCCATACAGGGCTTTCCCGGCATTTCTGGTGGTGGTATGGGCTCCATAGGGCACACTCCGAACCCGCGGAGGGAAGCTGCACATACACCTCCCCTATCCATCCACCTTTCAGCCGCCTTTATAAAGCTATATGTACCCCCATACGTACACCCCGGTACAGACCATCAATGAGATCCACACATCACTTCGTCTGATCCTATAGAGCATACAGAGCACACGTATATATAAATTTATATATACAACACGCATTTTCTGTACCCATCATTTCATATATTAACGTAGAGGGGTGCGCTTGCATATATATGTATAAAATTACATATACGGTACAGATACGTTGCTATATGCGGCTTACTGTATGTGAGACACCTATAGACAGAGACGCCGCGGTCGCCTTCGCACCCAGACTCACAGAAATTACACGCGCACCGTCAAGCCCCGCACACATACATGTAGCACGCATATATATATAAAAAAAATATTTTTATATATATATCGGCGCCCAGCTCATAAAAAGAAACGGCCACACACGGTCATACGCACGCGCTACTCTATACCTTCGTATAAATATATATGTATATTAGATATATGCGGATTTAACGCGTATCAGCTCGAACACCTACGGTATCTACACTCGCATTTCTGGGGCCACAAATGCTGATTTTTTTTTTTTTTTTTTTGTCCTATAGCTTGATATCGCTTGTGCTCGCTCTATCTGCCCCCTCCCATAAATATATGCAAATATATTTGCAAGGCTCGATGCAAATTTAAGCCGCAATAACATTGTTTTAGGTTACATCGCTTTAAAAGGGTTTTTTTCCCCCCTTTCCCCTCCCCTTTTGATCATTTAACGAGGTGATTAAATCTACCAGATATTAAAGTAGATTGTAATCCGCCTATGGAAACAATTTCCTCTCTCGTATTTCTTTCCGAGCTGCCCGGCCGGCTCGGGACCGAGTAAGTTCCGCGGGTGCGGAGCCGGGAGAGCCGCGGGGCGAGGGCAGGTTGAGAGATTTTTATCTGGGGCCGGAGCTGGAGTCAAACAGGTTTAGCGAAAGGGATCCTTTGGGAGGGAGATTGAAAGAGATTAGAAGCGTCTCCGGAAAGTCATCGCGTTTTCACCCGAGGTAATTGCGGGGGGTTGAAAATAAATATTAAAAAAAAAAAAAAAAAAAAAAAAAAAGAAATAAAAAGGCACTCAGCTGGCTCAATTTATTTTCTCGGCTTCTTACTCCTCTTGGTAACACGCATCTACCCCTCGCATCTTCCATGCACCCTCTTATTTAGCTGTTTCTGCCCAAATTTGCCGGATTTCTCCCTCCTCCCCGCTTTATTTTTTAATCCTTGTCTCTGCGGAGGGGCCCGCCTGGGCTGTATTTGCGGTGGGGGAGGAAGAGGAGGCTGCTGAAGGGAGGAATGGGAGAGGCACAGGGCTACAAAGAGGTGCACAAAGAGCCTCTCCTCAAGGCAAAACAACAACAACAAAAAAAGAGATTTATTTTTCAGAAATGTCATCCGCAGTCGGTACATATCGTCTGGACACCACAATACTATATACATATACAAGACATTAAAATAAAAATAAAACAAAAAAGAGGAAAAAATGATGCTTTTACATCTCCGAAGAACACTGTCGATAATCAGCCGGTTTAGAGAGGGAAAAGAAACAAACCCCAAAGACAATAATTGTGCATTTTCCATTTCGTCAGCGGAGAACAGGCATTCCAGTTTCATGGCAGAGATAAGAGAAACCCTCAGGAGAACATCCCCAAAACAGTCTCGTACAGCATCTCACTTCCACGCGGGACCTAAAACCAGTGGTTGGGATATTTAAGCGGTACCGGACAATGGTTTTTCTTCCCCCAATAGCAGCGTTATTTCTTATTTTCGGTCCTTAGAGCCGAGCAAACACGAAGCTGATGCAACTTTGCCATAGATTCTCCATACATTTATACATCGGTGGGTGAAATGGCCCGAGATATGGAAGACTGGCGAGGAGGGGGGTGTGGGGGGGTCGGACTATACAGCGATACAGGGCGACATTCAGAGTTCATCTCTCCTTTAACGTTACCTACGCTCTTAGCTTATTATTATTATTATTATTATTTCCTTTTAAAAATATACACAGTGTGACCTTATCGATGGATTTCTCAGAGCAAAACTGGGGTTTTCAGCGAAACTGGGGTTTTCACAGTCAGAGCGGGACAGAGGGAATCGAAGTTGCTATCGGTGGTTTTTGTTTGGCTTTTTTGAGGGAGGGGGGATGCGCGTGTGCATTTGTGAATGTCGATTATTATTAATCTCTTTTTTTTTTTTTTTTTTTTTTTTAAATAATGACTTGGAATCAGCAGAGTCCCGATGACGTTTATCATACAAACTACTAGATAAATATTTACGCTTCTCGCTTCCTTTTCTTTGCCCCTTCTCCTCCAAAAGTCATCCTCTGTCAGGTGGCGTGGAGATGCGCTGTCTTGGATTTGCTCACCACTTTCTTCTCCTTGACCCTCCGGTTTTGGAACCAGATAGTCACTTGGCGCTCGGACAGGTTGGTGGTAGCCGAAATCCTTCTCCTCTTCTCTTTGGTGATGAATTTGCTGGCCGCGTACTCCTTTTCCAACTCCTTCAGTTGGATTTTGGTATAAGGGACCCTTTTTTTCCGTCCCCTCCGATAGCTGCTGACTTCGGGTTGTAAGGGAACCACGTCTAGATGAGAATAAAAAACAGGGGAAAAAAAAAAAAAGAAAAAAAATAAGGAAGAGGGGAAGAGACAGGGGGTTACTGCATCTCGGGGTGTGAGGTGAGGATTTCTGCCCGTCGATGAGAGAAAGAAAGAGGGGAAAAAAGGAGGATGAAGAGTGGAGGAATGCGGGGAAGAGAAAGAGGAAGAAAGAAAGGGGAAAAAGAGACAAGAAAGGCAGAAAATGCATCCAGCGAGGGGCACAACACTGTAGTAATAGTAATAATACCACAATATTCCTAATTCATGTGGTGAAAGCCGGTTTTTCTTGGCGACGCTGCCCACGGTGATAAATAAGAAGCATCAAGTCAACCCGCAGACTCGTGTGCGCGGAGAATCAAAGCGACCTCCCGAACGGAGAGATTTGGGGCGATATCTGGAGCTTCTCCCCTATTTTTTTCTTTCCTTTCCTCCCTCCCTCCCTTCCTTTTTTCCCCCCAGCAGCAAATTTTCTCGGGGACTCCGAACACCAAGCCCGGTGCAGAGACAAGTGCATCCCCCGCACCCCAACCCCTCCCGTCGGTTTGGTGCAGCCCAGGAAGCCCCTGGGGTGGGAGGGAGGGGGCAAAACCAGCAAAAACAACCCCAGCACCCCACCTCCAGTGGATTTTTCGGGAGGTGAGGAGGGGGTAGATGCTCTGTGCGTTGTAAAGGGGTTGTTTGGAATGGTTTCAAGCAGGGATGCGGGGAGCATCTTCAGCCCTGATCTGTCGGTATTGTGGGGGGGGACAAAGCTCCCCTCAAGCTTTCGGGCAGCCCCAGTCCCTTCTCAATGTGGGGGTGACCTCCTCGCCGCAAAGGTGTGACCCAGCTGGCTGGAGCGGGAAGATGGAGGCGAGCTCTCCTCGGCAGACAGCACAGCCCCAATTATGGCTGCCAGGAGTTAATTGGGGAACCCCTGGGAGAAGCTTTGGGGGTGATCGGATCTTTGAGGAGGGGAGGAAATCGGGGGTGCGGGGGGTGCCGCAAAGGTCGGGGGGGGGGAGAGGAATGTCCTTCGCGGGGGGTTCACTATAAAGCCGCAGGCGATGAGGAGAGAAAGCAGTGAGGGCGGCAGCTCCCCCAAATACCGCTTGAATGGAAGGACCCCCCCCCCAAAAAAAGCACCCCCACATCCATCATGCAGCCAACAACGCACCGCCAAATTCCACCCCCTCTCAAAAAAAACCCCGAGAATGTCCATTTCTCCATCCCTTTTTGTCCCGAAGAAGGAAAATAAATAAACCGATATGCCCCCCTCCAATTCCTCCCCCCGCAAAAGGACTAACGCGACCCGTCCCTTCTCTCCATCCGAGATGCTGTGGGGTTCCCCCCCCGCCCCATTTACTGAGGCTTTTTCCCTGCGTCCTTCCCCACCCAACAGGAGCTGGAAGGAGGCTGGGGAGAGGTACCGGGAGGCAGCACCCACCATCACCTTCCTCCCCCCGCTGCCATCGGGGCACCGAGCCCGCCGGGCCCCGGGGGGGGGAGCAGGAGGGGAAGGGGGCGAGGGATTTGCTGGGCTAAAAGATGCTCCAAGGAGGGGTTTCGCCTGCCCGGCTGCCCGTGGGCTGTCAGTGGGGCAGGATGCCCGCCTGACCTGACAGAGAAGCCCCACCGGTCCCCCCCCCCTCACACCCCCTCTGCCTCCCTTCTTCCCCTCCGAACAGATTCATTTGTCACTTGACACCTACTCCTATAATTGTGGGTAATTGTGATATGATTTACTGCCCCAGCCCCCGACACTTCTCATTCCACTGAACCATTAGAGATTTTTTTTTTTTTAATTATTATTTTTTTTCCCTTTTAAGCTTTTTTGCACTCAGAGAAGCGGCAGGCGGAGGGGGAAACGAAGAGAAAGGCACCGAGAGACGCTCGTTAGGTGAGGCAACAAGAGGGAGGAGGGGAGAAAGGGGAGAATTAAACGGCAAAGTTACTTTCCAAGCAAGCTCACGGCGTGTATTTTGATTCAGAAATGATTGCTTCACCTTCTTTCCCCTACATGTTCATACACATTGCCCTGCACAGGAGGCATTCCAGAGCCATTTCTTTCCCTTTAATTACATACACAGGCATACACGTACCTGTGAATGTGTATATATATATATATATATATATATATGCACACTCATCCGCACACACGCACATCCACACCTCCGGTGGGAGCTGGCGGGTGGGGAGCAGGCGAGAACGCCGGTTCCCGGAGGATCCTACCTGGGAAAGGTGATTTCCAGAGGTGTGCGGATTGGGATTGCTCTTTGGAGCAGTACACTTGCCCATCCCAGCCATTAGACAGAGCCCAGTGTTGGTAACCTTCCATGGGAAGCAAAGCGTCGTGTCTCGGTTCCGGGTGACCACCGAGCCCCGGTACCACCGACACGTCCAAATAGCCAGGAACCGCCTGGTAGGAGCTGGGAAAACCGGGATAAAAGGCGAATTCTTTGGCCCTCGACGGCAGCTCCTCGCCGGGCAGGGGCCCGCCGGCCTCGGGGTACTTCTCCCCGGGGTGGTACGCGCAGGGTTTCTGCTGCAAGTTGACTCCGTGGGAGTGGGACAACCTGCAGCCGTAGTACCCCCCACCGAAGGGGTAACCGTAGCCCAACGCCGCGCTGGAAGCCGCCCCCGACGGGCACTGGCGTGGGGGTTCGGCAGCCGCCAGCTCGGCGTACGCGGTTCCCTGCGGCGGCGGTGGTGGCGGCGGCGGGGCGGTGGGCACGGCGAGTCCCGCGTGGGGCATCATCTCCCGGCAATGCCCCAGCCCCTCCATGCGGTTCTTCTCCCGGGGGGGGTCCTCGCAGCGGCAGGCGAGGCCGTCGGGCCAGCGCGGGGGGAGGCCGAGAGGCGCCGTCATGTCATGCCGCGCTGCTCCCGCCGCCTCCTCCTCCGCCACCACCACCGCCTCCTCCTCCTCCTCCTCCTCGGCCGCTGCCGCCGTCGGGGGAAGCTCCGCGCCGCGCCCCGCCGCCCCGCGACCCCCCCAACATATCGGCGCCGCGCGCGCATGCGCCGCCGCCCCGCCGCCGCCGCTCCATTAAGAAATCCGCCGCGGCCACGCCCCCCCGCCACCCCCCCCCCCCGCGCCCCGACGTGTCCCCGCCCACGTGACCCCGCCGCCACGCTCATTGGTTGTCTACCTCACCCCCCCACCCCAACCCGCTCCCCCCCCCCCTCCGCTCCCCATTAAAGACGGCGGCGCCCCCCCCGTCCCCCCAGCAGCCCCGACGGGGTGGGGGGGTGGGGGGGTGGCGGCGGGCACAAAGAGCCGCGCGTGGCTGCGCGTGCGGGGGGGGCGACTCCCTGCCCACGCGTGTGTCCCCCCCATATCCCCACGCACACCGCGGGGGGGGATACGGGACACAGATTGTGTCCCTTGAAGGATATTCCCCCCCCTCCCCGTTTTTCGACGTGGGGGAAGGACGCTCTAAGCCATATATCGTGGGGGGGGGGCACAGGAAAACCCTCCACCCGCGATATTTCGCGGGGAAACGACGGACAACCACCCCACGAGGCTGCGAGGGGGCGGCCAAAAAGCATCCCCCCCCAAAAATCATCCCCTCTCCCCCAATCATCCTCCCTCCCCTTTTTTTTCTCCGAGTGGAACCTGTTGACTATTTTTCCCTTTGCAAGGTGCTTCCTCCCCCCCCTCGAAAAAAATTAATAAAAAGCAAAAACTCTGCCTAAGCGCTCCCCTCCCCCCCCAATTTTCCTACCAAACTCCGGAATAATTTGATTTTCCCGCTTTTTTTTTTTTTTTTTGAGGGTGGGATTGTTATTGATGTTCGATAGTTTGGTGATAAATATTTCAGCGGTGATGTGGGGTAGGGATAAAGTGGGGGGGGCCACGGGTGGGGCCTGGCGGCCCAGGCTTATTTGTGAGGGTTTGTAAAACGTGAATTAGTTCATAAACGGGGCGAGGCTGCCACGGAATTGGGAGAAGAAAGAGGAAAATGGCAGGTTGCTGACTGGGAGGGATGGGATGGGGGGTACTGGGGGAGGAGGGGCTCACAGACCTCGAGGAACCCCCAGAGAAGGAGATATTAAGGGAGGGAGAAGCTTAGAGACCTTCAAAATATAGAAATAGAGGAAAAAGTGGAAAAAAAAAATGTATTTTTAGGAATTCAGTCTATGAGGAGGGAGGTGAAGCTTCGTCTGCGCTGCATTCCCCCCCCCGCAAAATATTCCTGGGCGGAGGTTGCTGAGGGGAATGGAGTCCTCCGAGGAGACCTTCAGACGGTATCCTAACACCCCCCCCCCGATGCTGCTGGATTTGGGGGTGATACCCCTTCCTGGGTCGCTTCGCTGTCAATTTTTCCCAATAGCAAAAAAAAAAAAAAAAAAGGATGGAAAAAGAAATAATAAAAAAAATCTGGGAAAAAAAGAAAAAAATATATAGATGGAAAAGCTGGAAAAAGCTGGAAAAAGGGAAAAAAGCTGGAGAAAAAAAAAAAAAGACTTGAGGGAAAAAAAAGCTGGAAAAATTGAAAAAAAAGCTGGAATAATGAAAAAAAAAAAGGAAAAAAAAAAAGGCAAAAAATTCAGAACTCCCCCAAAAATCCTGGGGGAGGGGAGAACCTCCCCGAAGGGTCTCGAGTTCTCGTCGGAGCGGCCCCGCTCCGAGCTGTCGAGGGGGATTTTCGGCCTCTGAAGCAGCCGTCGAAGTCCAAGTTCAAGGAGAAGGAGCCCGAGCGGGTCCCCCGGAGCCGCGGGGACGGGTTTTGCGGGGCTGCGGCCTCGGGGCAACCGGCCAAAGGCTTCGGGCCGGGTTTCAAAAGAAGTTAAAAAAAGGCTGCGATGGGTAGGGGTGGGGGAAAGTAAAAGTGATGAAAATGAAATGAAATAGTGAAAAAAAATGGAATGAGATGGAATGGGATGGAATAGAATGGGATGGGATGGAATAAAAAAATAAAATATAAAATGAAATAAAATATAAAATGAAATAAAATACAAAATGAAATAAAAAATAAAATAAAATAAAATAAAATAAAATAAAATAAAATAAAATAAAATAAAATAAAATAAAATAAAATAAAATAAATAAAATAAAATAAAATAAAATAAAATAAAATAAAATAAAATAAAATAAAATAAAATAAAATAAAATAAAATAAAATAAAATAAAATAAAATAAAATAAAATAAAATAAGAGAAACGTGTAAAATTAATAAAAGCCATGCCCGCATCCTTTGAATTCCACAAAAAGCTGTGAGTCCACCCAGAAATCACCCAGGAGAATCATTCCTCCCCATCCCAGGAGCCACATGGCTCCGATGGAAGAAGCTGACAGAGAAATGATATGTAAATTAAAGCCGCGTGTCCGCCACGTCGGGGGGAAGGGACGGGGGGAAAACCGAATAAATCCCCCCCTTTTCCTCCCCCAACAACCCTCTTATTTTTTTTTTTGCGCCTTAATTTTTATGAAGTAGTTAACATTTGGTAGCATATGTCCCATCCGCGCGGCGCGGGAAGGGGATTAAATGTTAAAAATGTAAAGATTTATGGTAAGGGGAATAGAGGCGGAACGGGGGATGCGCGGAGCGGAGCGCGCAGCAGGCAGGGATCGGTGCGGAGGCGCTGGGGACTGGAGGTAGGAGCCCTGAAAAAGGCAAACACCACGAGAAATTTAAAAAATAATAATAAAATAAGAGGAAATAGCGCTGGCAGGTTTGGGGAAGGTATCCCGGGGAAATGGGGGTTTAATGAAAGGTGGAATTTAGTAATTGAGGGGGGAGTTTAGCGCGAGTTGCAGGCAGAAAATTGAGGGAGGGGGTGAAAACAAGAGAAAAGGAGATTAAAAAAAGAGAAAAAGATTAAAAAAAAAAAAAAACAAGAGGAAAAGGGAAGGAAACAAGAGAAAAAGAAGAAAACAAGATAAAAATAGAAAAAAAGAAATAAGAAAACAAGAAAGAAGAGAGGAAAACAAGAGAAAAAGAAAAAAAAAAAAAGAGAAAAAGGGGAAAAAACAAGAGAAAAAGAGAAGAAAACAAGAGAAAAAAAAAAAGAAAAAACAGATAAAAAGGTATTTTCCTAGAGGTAACAGGAGAAAAATGACATTTAATCCGACGGTTTCCTGGGGAAGGGTCCGTGGTTGGGAAAGGAAGAGGAGGGTCCACGTGCGAAACAACCCTCAGCTCCGAAATGCAGGATTTCAGTTTTAAAAAATGCTGCTTTTTTTTTTGACCATTTCTTCCCATTTCCCACCTTTTGAGGGCGGCTCAGCCCGCAGCGGCGGGTGGGTTAATGAACCCCCCACCCGCTCAGGGGTGTTTACACTTACCAAAATGTGGAACCGCTTAAGAGAGTGGTACCCATAAATAAAATAAAATAAAAAAAAAAAAAAAAAAAAAAGGAAGAGGGAAAGGAGCTGTTAGAAATAAGAGCAGATGTGAGACCCGTTCCTTAGGTTTGGGGCTTTTTTTAATAATTTTTTTTTTCCTAAGCCCTTTTTAAAGTATAATATTCCTCCTCTTGTGCGTTTAAATAAAAAGACTGGAAAAGTCTCCATCCCTCACACACCATCCCCTCAGCACCACGTTTGCAGGATTATTTTTTAAAGAAGAGGGGAAAATAAAGCAATATTAAATAATCTTGATTTATAAATGCCTCTTTCTCATCCTCATACCCGCTGTAGGCTTTGAAAATTGCTCCGGAAAAAGGTTTTATATGGATATTTTTGCAGGGAGCGGTTCCTTCTCCGTCTACCAAAGGGCTCCGAGAAAAAAGAAGCGGAATTTTCTTTTTCCGAAGACAAGTACGGGTTTGCCTGGTTCCCTTTCCCCTTCTCTACCGCCTTAAAAACAGACTCTGCGAGAAATTAGATGTATTTATTTCTTTACTTTTATTCCTGCTGCAAAGGAAGAGAGAAGCAGATTCATCTCAGAGTCCGGGGAGGGGGGGAATGAATAAATTAAATAAATATTCATCTGTTCTGCTTTGCCTTTCTCGTTATCTTATCTCCAAAGTTCGAATTGTTGTTTTCTAAGTTACTTTTCTACCCTTTCTCCTCTAAATTAGCCATTTTTCTTTATCGTCGCTCCCCCCCCTTTAAAAAATAACCCCCGGGAATTTAGGGATGAACACAGTTTTGCAGGTGAACAGTTCGCAGCCGGAGCTATTGAGGTTTCCCATCTATCGAGTTTGTTAAAAAGCTAATTTGGCTTCTAGATATTCAAGGTAAACTCTTAAAAAGAGGGATTTCTGCCCCAAACGTGTGAAGGTGACTTGTTGCCCCAAAAATACTGATTTTACTGGGGCCGAACACCTCGAAAAAGCACATTGGTGCCCATCCAACGTGGCTCGAAGTCGAGCGCTGCTCCTCCAGGCCGGGGAAATCTCACCCAATATAAAATTCATCAGCTGAGGAATTTTACCATAAAATCCCTTTGTAGCAGCCACATATGCTGGAGGAAAAAAAAAATAAAATGAACTGGGTGAGAATAAATAAATAATAATAAAAAAAGGCAGATCCTTTATTTCAGTTCGGGGATAGATGAAAATATTTCACCGCAAATGGGCATTTTCTTTTTATTTTTTTTAAATTTTAATTTCCCTCCCCTTTTTTTCCCCACTTTTCTCCCCATTATTGTCTGAAAGATTTCGAAATCCCCCCTCTATACACCATTTTCTGGAGGAAAAACCTGTATTTATGGTTCTTCCTACCTCCAGACATCCCACGTACAAAGAGAAACGGCCAAGGTAGGAATCTTATTGAAGGAAAATCGGCTCCAGCCGCTGTCAGTGCCTCGAAACCGTGATACACAGAAAATCCCCTTCCCAGATTTGGAGAGAAAAATGGCTTTTCCAGCTTTTTTTTTTTTTTTTTTTTTTTGAGGGGGGGTGTCGTGGGGGAAATAAAGGAGGAGAAATTTCTCTTTTGAGGCCTCAGGGAAATTAAAGCCCGTGCTATGAGAAAATCTGACATAAACAGTCGATTTTCCCACTGGAGTCCCAATTTAGTGAAGAAAATATTCCACTAAATCTCATTTTCTTGCCGAGGAATCCAAGGAAAGCTTTCCCAGGCTTCGTTGCAAATGTGCTTTGGATAAATAAAAGCCAAAGCCGATTTCTTTTTCTCAAACTTTGCATGCTATTTTATTTTTTTTTTTTCCGAGAGAAAAATAAATCCAACCATTCCTGGTTCAACTCATTGCTTGAATTAATCCAACTGGGGAGGTTGGAGGCTGTGGCCAAACTTTCGCAGTGCTCTTGCAAAAGCAATACCAGGAATAGAGCAAGAAAAGAAGATTAAATACAGTCTTCTCTGCATTGCACACAAAAAGGGGATCAAAAAGCATCCAAAAAAGAGATAAAAAAAAAAAAAAGGGGGGGAGTTTGCATCAGATTTATGTTTGTCCCAGTCGTTGGGATTATCAGTGGTTCTTCATCATCCTCCCTTCTTGCATTGGAGATGTTTATATAGGGAATTAAAAAATAAAATTAGAACATGATAATAAAAATAAATAAGATAAAATAAGTAAAATAAAATAAGTAAAATAAAATAATAAAGCCCCACCTAATCTTTAATTTAGATGCTTTTAGAGAGAGAGGGAAAAGATGCATCGAGGACGGAAACACGATATCAGGTTACTCCCCCCCCTCCCCTCGCTACCTCCCCGCCCCTCCCCAGCCTGGATCAAACCGTCTCGGGTGGTGTCAGACGGGGAATTGAGCCTGACCCGAGACGATCCGGCTTTTCTCCTTCCTAACCTGTCAGATTCCTGCAACCTGTTTGGAGTGAATCCACCCTGAGGCTTTTTTCTTCTTCTTCTTTTTTTTTTTTTTTTCTCCAGCCTTTTTCTTGGCTTTTTTAGCTGCTGTCTGTAAGGTGCTGCCAGCCCAGTTTGCCCCCAGCACCCCCCTAGCACCCCCTCAGCTTAAAGAACCATGTTCCTAAATCTTGAGGATCTTCTTTGTGTGTTTTGCTTTGACTTCTATCTAAAAAAAGGTGGTGGGGAGGGAATATATAGGTAAAAAAATAAATGTATAGGTAAAAAAATCCCTCCCCCTCGCCCCAAGGCAGGGTCAGAGGTGGATTTGCGAAGCCAAATCTCTCTGGCTCCAACCTCGTGGCTTTTATCCTTTTTTTCCTAAAAAAAAAAAAAAAAAACACCACCCAAAAACGTGCTAAAGTTGGGAGGGAGAAGAGGAAAGGGCTAAATACCTCTTGGTCCCACTCATGTCACCCACCACCCCAGGGGTGATACCGCCGGGGACGTGACAGCTTGTGAGGGGGGTCCCAAAATCCCGACATCACATTTCGAGGCAAATAAGGGTGGGTTTTTCTATTTTTTTTTCAGTGTGTGTTGGTTTTGTTGTGCTTTTTTTTTTTTTTTTCCCAGCCACTGAGGAATGTCCCCACTCTCGGCAATTCCCCACCGTTAATTATTGTCATTATTTCCCCCCGTAGCCCCGGCGCAATCGGTGTTTCTTGACTCAGCGATCCGGAGACAGACAAATAAAATATCGGCCTCGATTTAGGGCCCCTGTCTGGTCGGAAGTCCAAGTTCAACTCCAAGTTAGAACAGGAGGTCGCCTGAAGCACTGACAAAAGGAAAAGGGGCCATTTGGTCCGGCTGGTGTCAACAAAGTGGTATCTGCCGAGGGTAATTAGCGCTTCTCATCATCTTTGCCTTCATATTCCCGGGGAGAAGAAGAGGAAGAGGAGCCCGGGACGCTCAGGTGCTTTATAGCCCTTTGCTGTTTGGATGAGGCTTTGTTTTCCCCATCCCTAAATGGCATTTTATTTCTTTATTTCTAAATGCTCTAAAATAGAGGCTAATTTTTAAAAAATTATTTATTTGGTTTTGGCCGTGGGATTGCAACGATCCGGGGTTATTTTCTCCCCCGGATTAACTCAAGATGCTCTCGGAAGGACGGAAACAAACACGAGGCCGATGTAAGAAACCTTTATTTTTCGCTGTTTCTCTTTTTGACAAATATTATTCAGAACTGGTTACAGGAGAGCTGTGTCCTCGAGGCTGTTTCTCTCATTCTCCCACCCAAACTATTTATTTCTTGGTCCACTTGTTGTCCAAATATTTAATTCCTTGGAGCTGCTTGGAGAGATGGAGAGGCAAGAGTGGGAGCCCTTTGCCAAGTTTTTTTTCACGTTTCACCGGCAAAATGATGAAAAGTTTCATTTCCAGAGGTAGAAGCTGAACTTAAATGAACTGTGTTGGTCAATTTAGGGCTCAGAGTGTATTAAAGAGGGAAATATAAATAAATGATGAGATAATTCATCATTTATCCTCATTACTGAGGCTAAAAGAGCAACGCAATCCCCATTTCTAAGCAACATCGTGATGGGAGAAGTGTAGCGCTCTATGGAAAACCTGGGATTTATTAGGCTTTAGCTAAGGAAATTACGTGTATAACAAGCAAAGAAGCAGGAAAAAGGAAAAATAAAAACCACGAAAACCCAAACCCCCGATGTTTCTCTTCGAAAAACATTTTCGTAAACGGAGAGATCCCAGTCCGTTCCAAAAATTATTTACTGGGCTGGATTTTAAAGGAGAAGAAATGCTGGGGTAAATAAAGCCATACATAACTCCACCTTGGCAGAGAGAGGCTGAAATCGCTGTGTTTTCCCCAAAAAAACGTGTGCATGATGGGCAGTTTTCCGATTTTTTTTTTTTTTCCCAGGATCTTTATCCGCCTGGATGGGAATAACCTGGATTTTCACCCCGGACTGGGAGTGTGCCTCAACCTCAGGTACTGTTATTTATCCTCCATGGCAATTAATAACCCTGAGTTCATTTTAAAGCTCACCCAAGAAGCTGATGAAATATTTTTTTAGTGATGTTAAACCCCAAATAAGGGATTTTGAGGTTAAAAATGGGCTAAAAAATAGCTTCTGCCTTCCCACCTCTCTCCCTCAGCTGCTCCCAGCACATCCGAAGCATCAGCGAAACTTTGGCATCAGCAAGATCTAGTTTCTTTCTGCAATGGGTTAAAAACGCGTCAAAAAATTTGGTTTTGCTCCATTATTGGCCCCAAAATAGGTGGTTTTCCCCCTTTCTGTCCTCCCAAGACTTTCTCAGGCTTCGGAATGCCACGAGTAACCCGCACAGCTCCTTCTTTTCTCCTCCTCAAATACTTAGAATAATAATAAAAAAAACTCCCTTTCTCGTGATTTTTTCTTCTCCCTGAGCATGTTCCTTTGGAAGCCGAAAAAAAAAAAAAAAAAAAAGTGGGATTTTGTATTGTCAATTTGGGGATTTCGGCGTTAACTGGCAAGTGCCTAAAGCGGAGTCTTCCTCGGGGACAGCGACAAATGAGCGGAAATAGGGGGTGGGGGGTGTCTGGGGGTGGGTTTGCGTCTGCTGAGCTGGGGGGAAAAAGTTAAATTGGGGGATGGGTAAAATTTTGCTCTTGGGGACCTCTGAGGGTAACACAAGGAGATTTCTCTTAAAAAAAATTTCTAAAGGATTTTTTTTTCCGATATAGCGTGTGTTGGGGTGAGGATTCATCCTGCTCCGCGGGTGGGGGGAGACTGGAGGCTCGAACAGAGTGAAAATATATATTTTTAAATCTCTTTTAGCTTTATTTTCGGGTGTTGGAAGAGGTTCGGTGTTTAGGTGGGAAGCTCGTTTGCCTGATTCAGGCAAATTTCGGTAGGGGCGAGGGTGGTGGTGGGGTGATGCTGGTCGGAGTCATCAGCCCCCACAGGGTCCCATCCTGCCCCCTCGCCCCAACCCCACCCTGCCTTGGTGCTGCCAGACCCGAGTGGGGCGGCGGTGACCCACGCGGGGACAGGGACCCACTCAGGTGAGGGTCCCCCCGGCTTCGAGGCCAGGATGCTGCCCCCCTACCCCGCCTCGGGACTGAGGGCTCCTGGGGGGCCCTTCCCCGCAGCCCCCACCCCTTTCCAGCGCGCTTGGGAGGCAGAGTGAGAGGGAGGAGAAGCGCAGCCGCGCGCGGGGTTTGTTTCTCCCCAAAATTCGCTGAAAGTCCGTGGGAAAATCAAAACTAAGTTCGTTGGAGCATGTTGCAGAGGTAAAACTGGGGCCAAGCAGAGTCTGTGCCACGCATCCCTCCTTCCCTTCCTCTTTTTAACCCTCCACCCCTCTCTTCTCTCCATCCCTCCCTTCTCTCCATCCCTCCCTTCTCTCCATCCCTCCCTTCTCTCCATCCCTCCTTCTCTCCATCCCTCCTTCTCTCCATCCCTCCTTTCCTCCATCTCTCCCTCCATGACTCCTTCTCTCCACTCCTCTTTCTCTCCATCCCTCTCTCCTCCCTTCCCTCCCTCCCTGTATCTATCCGTGCATCCACCTATACGCAATTACTGCACATCCTATACCGATCCCCCCCATATATATCCATACCGAAGACCCTCCCTCCCAGTCCTCTCCAGTACCTCCTCCCCGCTGTGGTTCTGTCTCTTCCTGTACATCTATCCTGAAAATAAAACCAAATTTCCAGCGCTGCCTGGGAGGGACGCTGAAGCCCTCAGAGATGCTTCACGCTTTATCTACTTTCCAATTAATTCAAGGTTACTCCTTTTGCTTTAAAAAAAAAGTCAAAACACTGCAAGAAAACACCCCAAAAGAGCCACTTATCAAATCTTTCTGCAAAATAACCGCAGAAATCACGGATCCTGCTTTATATTTCGTCTTCCCGCAGCTCAGTTTGAAAGTCCGATGGCAGATTGTGCCTTTCCGAAGATTAATAAATAATTACGTCCTTTAAATAACGCCTGGGGACATTCGGGCTCCTCAACTCTTCAGGACGGTATTTAGCCCCTACTCTTCCTCGCAGGTCAAGGGCAGAGCCAAAATCTTCCCAACCCGCTCTCAAGGATTTAATTCTGCTGCTGAATATTCACCAGGTGGGAAATTAGGGGAAGAGAAAGGAGGAATTTAACTGATATTTCAGCAGGAGCGCGTGGAACGGGAAGTGGGAAGTTGAGGAGCGTGTTGGGGATGGGAAAGAAAGTGGTTGGGTGGCTTCTGCGGGGGTTACCTCATATTATATTAATCTTACGTAATATCATTTTATTGTATGTAAATATACCTTGTGAGTCGGAGACCTCCTAGAGCTATTTACGGAGGAAAAAAAAAAGTCAAAAAAGCCCCATAAAATGTCTGTTGGGGACCAATCTCCTCCGGTTTCTTCTCTCCAGTTTGTTTTTTTGGTAACAGCACCTGAAAGTCGAAGGGTAAAATGATCGAGTTTTGGAAAAATCCCGGCTATAAATCACTTTTTATCTCCGCAGATCAATAGATTCGCTATCTAAGAAAGAAAGAAATGAAGCTGGGTTTGGGTATTTGAATAAAAAATGTGCTGAAATTTGGTGGAAGAAAGCGATTTTCCCTGAGTGTCATCCCCGCTATTGCTTTGACATCTTCAGTTAATTCCTCCTCTTCTTTCCTTTCATCCCTTGAGCAGAAACAGTGAAAAACAACGCGGAAAAAGACTAATTTTTAAAAATTGTGGGCAAGAAACATTTCCCTCGGTAGTTTACAAAGCTTTTTTAAAACCAGCTCCTTTCCCGACTTGGAGGCGAAGCCGGAGCGAGGAGGGCAAAGTCCTGGCCGGGTCCCTTCTGCATTGTCCTGGGGTCTGATTTTTGTTTGTTTGTTTGTTTGTTTTCCACGAAATCGGGCATTTTTCCAGCTACTCGTAAGCACCGGGATTAATTCCCCACTGAGCTGCTCTTGCATTAACCCGCTTCCCATTGCAAGTTGCCAACCACACAAATACCAGTTACCGGCCTGTATCAGCTCCAAATATTTACGGGTAAAATTGCTTTTATTTCTTTACTTTTTTCCCTTCAAATTCCACCTAAATATTTCCACCGTATTTTTCCAGCCGTGCTTTGAGGTTATTGCAGACTCCGGGGTTTGCTCCTTCTTGCAAAGTTTATTATTATTATTTTTTTTCTGCGAAGACTCCAGGGATGTGCCACGCACCTGGGAAAAGCACCGGGATTTGGGGAGGATTTGATGTTTTCAGTAAAAAAAAAGAACACATGGGAGTTTTTGATGTAGACGCAAACTGGATAGTGAAGACTAAAAATAATAAAACCAAAATAAGATTAAACCGCCCGTTCTATGTCGTGAGCGTAGATTTAGGAGGCGAAATACACAAATTCACTTCTCGCCCGAATTAATTTTTATTACGAATTCATTTTTCACCTGAATTCATTTTTACAGTCGGACCGGATTAAGGTAAGAAAACTACTCGCTGTTCGGAGCTTCCCACGGGCTGGAGCGATCCTAAATCAAACCACGATATAAAAAGGTGTTTTAGGGTATTTTTTTTGTTTCTACCTTGCCTTTGCTGGCCCACGGCCACTCCAGGGTGGCCACCAGCCCGGGCGCTTTGCACCCATCCTTCACCTCACGGTAAAGCCGATGGGGGAGAAGAGAAGAATTACCGCCACTAAGGAGGTCAAATGTGCAAAACTGCCATTTTTTTTTCCGGGAAAATAAATAAAAAATAAAGAGGACAGACCAAACCTCAGGTTTTACCCCACCCCAGAGCCCTTTGGAGGGTGGAAGATGCTCTGGGCTCAAGCCCAGGGTGCTTCTGCCTCCTCCACCCCAGAGATGGGCAGAGACACTGGCTCTGGAGAGGTTATTCACCCCAAAAATACCCCTTGACATAACCTCCCTCCAAAAAAAAATACCCCAAATCCTGCATCTCCCAGGAATTTAATGGTGAACAACCCGTCCCGATCGCTCTTCGTTCCGTGGCAGGAAGAATTTTCACGAAGGATAAATTAAACAATTTAAAGATGATTTGTTCCTCTTTTCCTGCTCATGTACACGCAGCCAGAGATGGAAGGATAAAGGGATCTATGCCCACACAGATGCGCATATATATATATATTTAGGGCGATGCCTGTGGTTATCTACATATATATATGCATATTTGCATGCAGATATGGATAAATGGTTGGGGGGAATTTAATTAAGAGTTATCAAGGTGGTTTAATCGGCTGCCCTGGATTAGCTGGAGCAATGCTGTGAGTTTGGGGGATACTCGGTGGGTTTTTTTTTGCGAATTTGGGAATTCTGAGGCAGTTTTTTGGTGCAGGCAGAGGCTGCTGAAGGTGAAAAATGCGGTTAGTTCCTTGTAAATTCTGTGGTGCATTGCGGCCTCTTTGGAGGAGAAAAGGAAAGAGGAGAGGGGGAGAAATGGGAGAAAGAGGGAGTGAGAGTGAGAAGAAGGAAGAGAAGAGAGAAGAGAAGAGAAGAGAAGAGAAGAGAAGAGAAGAGAAGAGAAGAGAAGAGAAGAGAAGAGAAGAGAAGAGAAGAGAAGAGAAGAGAAGAATGAGAGAAAAGATAACAAAAAAGATAATAAAAGAGAAAATAAAAGAGAAAAGAAAATAAAAGAAAAAGAAAATAAACTGCGATTTTAATCTCTTTTTTTTTTTTTTTAAGGCAATTGAGCTCAAGCGAAGCCAAGAGAAACAAGAGGAAAAATTTTACTGGCAAAACTCCACCTTTGGATAATTGCAACTATTCTTCTCTTCCCAACGGTGGCGGCTTTTGATGTTCTTCGTCCTTTGCTTCTTCGTGATGCATTTTGCCATTTGCCCATATTGAGCCAAACGTGGTCCAAGGACCTGCAGAGTGAACCACCAAGTCCTGGGGCTGCCGAGGGGTTGGTACGGTTCCATCTCAGGGTGCCAGTAGGGTGGTCGGTGCCGTGAACCCGAGCCCCTGCCGTGGGCACCTTGTGCCTTCATGAAACGTGTCCTGCTCCTGGAAACCTCTTCCAGCTCCCACATTTTTGGTCTTCTCCACCTGGATGAGGATGAGTAGGAAGTGCAGCCTCGAGGTCTCTTGTTGCTGCAACCTCCCCCTGCCCTGGCCCCTCCATCTGAGTTTCTCCCACGCTCAGGGCTGGGCTGTAGGTGTACCTAACAGTCTCCAGTGAGAGCTCATCTTTCTCTTCTTCCCCTGTTCCAACCCCAAATTTGGGGCAGACCATCCTCTTTGTCCATTTTAGGCCAAAGTTTGCTCAAGTCTCAGCATCCCACCCAGTCCCCCTGGGACAATGAAGCTGTCCCCACCGTCCTCCATGGGGGACAACAAGGAGTTGCTCATGGTCCCCAGACAATGGGGAAGTGCCAGCAGCCCCCAGGGGTCAGAGCAACCTCCTGTCGCCCAGAACAATGGGGACATCTCCACCCTCCCAAAAACAATCGGATCAGCCTGTAGCCAGGACCTGGCCACATGTGGCCTCTTCCGTGCTGGTGGCATGTGTCCTCTGTCCTCCTCTTGGCCTTGTGGTATTTGGGGTATGGGTCCATCATGGCTGATCCAGGACTGCTGGGGTGCAGGGACTATCTCAATCCATCTCTTTTTATTGTCCCCGGGCCACCTCCTCATGCCAGCATTGAGTGGCATGTTCTGCTTGTGTTGTCTTAGTTGTCCTGTCTTCCTTGGGACACCAAAGTGGAGAGATCATCCCCAAAAAAGCTTCTGCAGCCCATCCAGCTGCAGGAACCTGTGTGTTTCCCACAAAAAGTGCATTTCCCTTCTCCTTGTCTGTCCATCTCACCCTGGATGAAATCCCAGCTGACACCGGGAGAGGAAAAGTGTCACCTCCAGGGACAACAGACCTTTGTCTCTTGGCCAAGGGGACAGTCTGGGATGCAGCAACGACCAAGACACACATTCCCATTCCCTCCTGGTAGAGAACCATGACACGGAGCTGCATGGTGGTAACCTCCAAGCTCAGCCCAGGCACGGCCTGAACCCAAATCTTCATTTTTTTTTATTAGCGGTCACCCCACAGGAGCACGTATCTTTGTGTCCATCCTCCCATCCATCCATCCATCCATCCATCCATCCATCCATCCATCCATCCATCCATCCATCGTCCTACTCGTGCTCACACACCTCTGCAGCACACCCGCGTGCAAACGTACGCCCACAGAAACATTGATTTGCACACACACACGTGCAGAAGCACACATGGTCCATATAGATGCACGATGGGATGGTCACCAAGACGTCCCTGCGATGGGATGGGTCAGAATGGGGAAATGAGAAGCTGCGTTTCTTCCAGGATTTTTTTTTTTTTTTTTTAGCAAAACCGTGGTGTAACTCGGGGCCTGATCCTGCCCTTACTAGGACTCAGCATCACTCGTTTCCTCATGGAGTTTTTTTTTTTTTTCCAGCTTCTGGCCTCTCCTTACCTTTGGGTTTGAGAGGAGCTGAGTGGTGTCATGGGGGAATCCCAGGATCTGGGGTGTCGGCAGGAGGTTGGGGAGGCAAAGCGGATCCTCCCGGCGCTAATTAAGTGCGATTAACACGTTAATTGAGCATCACGGTGTGCTAATGGACTTGGGGGATGAGGGGAGAAGTGGGGGAGCCACGCTTTTGGGTGTCTGGCACAGATTTTACGCTTTAATTAACGGGAAAGATGCTCTGGGCGACGCTTTTAAACCGACACTGAAATCCAGACGCTCTGAAATGCCCCCAAAAAAAAAAATCAGCGACTGGCAGAGAATAATTACACTGGGTCGGGCAGTCCCGGGTGATCTGAGCAACAATTCTGTTTCCCCCTCCTGCCTCTCCTAACTGAAAAAAAAACAAAAACAAAACCAAAAATTTTAAATAATTAAGTGTCTGGGCTTAAATCCGGCCAAATCCACCTCCCACCCGACCAGAGGGGATGAGTTACGGGGAGGCACCGTCCCCACTTCATTTTATTCCCTTTTTCTCCACTTTGGTTGTTTTTTTTTTTTAGGTTTTTATTGAGCGAGATTTTTTTTTTTTTTCCCAGCAAAGGCCTAATTTTTCTCATGTTTCCTGAGCTTTCAGGCTCCCCCTAACCCTTCCTCTCCACCCTATTTCTCCCCATCTTCGCTCACAGCATCCCCCAAAGACGGGGAACACCGTGGGGCTCAACCCCTTCTAAGGCATTTTCCTTCCAATGTTTAAACCAAGTTGATAATTTAACCGTTTTTTTCTTATTTTCTTTCATTTTTAAATTTATTTTATTTATTTATTTATTTTTCAAATTTATTTTTTAAAAAATAATTTATTTTTAAAATTTAATTTGAAATTAATTTAATCCAAATCTGTTATTTCCTGAACTGCAGGATAAGCCGCGGAATATCGTGGGAAATGGACGCTCCCAAAAACCCACTCGCCCGCACTTTAGGCTCCGGAATTGCAGGAAAATGGGATGAAAATGGGCAAAAATGGGGAAGTCATCACCCTCTCATGTCCGACCACACAGGGTCCTGGAGGGTTTTTCCTTCCAGTGCTCGGTGCAGGTCATTTCTGCAGACTTTATGTAAAAAAAAATAAAAATCATGAACAAGTTAAATCACTTTCTCGGAGAGAACATTAAAAAAAGCACGAACAAGCCCGAAAATCTCGGATTTTGATAAGTTTTCTCCCCTTTCTTTTCCCTTTTAACTTCCAGATAAGTTATCTGACGGACAAAGAAGTACTGAAGGGTAAAAACACCGAAAATAAGAAACTCTGGTTTAAAACGAGGAAAAATAAATTCTTGAAAAAGTCCTTGATGCTTAAAGTTGTGGTTTTCTGGAAGGACACAAACCGCAGCAACTCTGAAGGAAAACCGGTTAGAATTCTTGTCGGGGTATATTTTTTTCTGTTCTTCCTTCGGGAATTTCAATTCAGGAGCCAATCTTGGAAATATCTCCTCCTGAGTGAACACATACCTTCTCATTCAGGCATTTATTTTTTATTTTTTTCTTCCTGATTTAAATACCTATTAATTTAGGAAAGCGAAGCACTGATAGAAAAAAAAAATAATTTAAAAAAAGTCGATCATTATCAGTCGCGAAACCGCAGCGCCGGTCTTTGAACTGCTAATAATTTATTTGAGGAAGGAAATCGTTTCTTCGGGCTTTATTTTCTTTTCCCTGTAAGTGCTCGAGTCTTTCCTTTCACCTCCCCATGGCTTTTAAATCCCAGAGATGGGCTATTTTCGAGGCGGGGGGGGGGGGAGGATTATGGGTCTATTTGGGGTTTTCCTAAGCGGAAAAAAAAAATTAAAAATCAATTAAAAATCAAAAATAATCATAAGCAAAAGGCAGGAAAACAGCCCAGGACGGGTGGTTCGGTGCCAACTCGCTCCCGTGGGAATGGGAAGAGATTTCCATGATGATTCGTGCATGTCTTAACTCGGAGCCTTCCCGGTGACCTATGACTAATGCGATGAGCGCTTCCAGGCTCAGCCGACTGGGATAGATTTTTTTTTTGGGGGGTGGGTTTATCTCTGCACCCCCCCCCGCCGCAGAGCATCCTTATTTTTTTCCCGGAAAAAAAAAAAAAAATCGCATTTTAGGGGGATGGGAAGCGCCCAAAAGCCGCGGAAATAGCGCCTTTCTCAGGTAGGCACCGCGCGGGGAGGTGGGAGGGGGGGGGGGGGCGGAGAGGTGATGGAGAATCCGCAGCTGCGCGGATGTTCGCACAGACCCAGTTCCCTCGTTTTTTGCCCCAAACAACGCGCACGCACTTCCCTTCCGCCCCCCCGTCTCTAAATAAAAAAACGTAGAAGAAAACAATATATTTTGTAATATTTTTAAATTTATTTGTTTATTTACTCTTCCCTTCCCACCCCCCCGCCTCTAAATAAAAAATGTAGAAGAAAATAATATATATATTTAAAATATTATTTATTTAAGAAAAGGAAAAAAAGCAAAAAGCTCAATCTCACTTTTTCTATTCTCACTTTTTTTTTTTTTTCTCTCTTTCCTGGCGATCAGGTATTTTCTATAATATCAAAATTCTGTTACAGGGGTTGGTGCCATTTTGGGCTCAAGCTGGTGGGAAACGTCGCTGAGTTTGTCACCTCAGTGTCACGCCATTGTCCGTGTAACTGGGTGGGATTTTTTTGGGGGGTGTAGAGATGATCCGAGTACATCCCATCTTCTGTGTCCCTCGGAGATGGGTGTGTCTCACCCATCGCCCAACTCCTCGTGTTCCTGTTGTGTTTCTGGCCTTTCTCCTCTCCTGATGACTCCACCACGCTATTCAAATTCATCGTCTGCACCAATCTGGAGCTCTCCCAGTGAAAAATGAGACATTCCCCTCCCAGGTAGGTGAGACTCCAGTTGAGGTTGCAACCTCCAGCTCCAGAAACCATTGGCATGTGCTTCAAATGTATCCCAGGGCATGATCGATTTTGAGGAGATTCCTTGATTTACACTTAAAGCTACGAGGGAAGGACCCAGAGGAGGACAACGTACATGATGGGGGACCAAATGGGTTCAAGACGAGCAGGTCTGTTGTACAAATATATCCATTACAAGAATGACTTCAAAGGTGTCAGGGAATTTCGTTCTCTTTGGGAAACCCCCGTTTTCCTTATCGACGCACAGGTGTGCTGGAAGCAGGAGGTGGGAAGGAGGCACGGGGAGGAGAGGTGCAGGGGATAGGGCTTCCTTTCCCACGTGGGGCAAGAAATACTGCTTCTTCTGGAAGATCTGGTCCTCTCTGCAGCTTCAGAGGTGGTCACCTCCAGAGACCTGTTGTTCCCAGAATGTCCGGAAAGGTCTCTGAGAGAGAGAGGAGAAGATGGGAGGCAGGACCAGAGGGCTCATTTTGCAACCCTGATGATGTTGAAGCCCTTGTGAAGGTGTCCTCCAAGGAAATTGGGTTGCAGATACAAGTGTTGAGGTGATATTCAACATGGAAATGAATGGATGCATCTATTCCTGATGAGCTGGGTCATCGCACAAGGGGGTTTCATTCCCAGATGATAGTTTTTGGCAGAAATGTTCATTTTTATTGAAAATACTGAATTCCTCTTCAATGTAAAGTTGTTGGGCTTTTTAAATCTTGGGTGCTCTTTACAAACCCAGGAGTCTCCAAAGAAAATTACCAATGGAAATTAAAAGAAACGGGAGGTCCACCTAGGGCTGCCTGTCCGTTTGCCTATCTGACCATCCATCCATCCACCCATCTATCCACCACAGTGTGCACCATGTGCCAATGTGGACCTTGACCAGTCCAGATGTTCTCCATCACCGGTGCACGGTCAGAGAAAGGGGCCAGCAACATGCTGGCCCTCCAGGAACATCCTGTATTTGTTCTCTGGAATATTTTCCCAGCTTATATATTATATTTCCAGGATATTTTGTCTTTCTTGTCTGTGAGCTGAGGAGCCAGGCACCACACAAGTAGAACCGAGCCTTCCTCCTGCTCCCTGCGAGGAGGAGGACGTCTGAAGGCATCTGAACCCAACCAAGACCTCCTGGACACGCAACTGGGCTTGACCCTCTTGGTTTCCCACTGCCTCCAAGGCATCACGTAAGGATTTCATCCGCTTTCCAGTGCGGTTTCTTTGTTGGTTTTCCTTTACGTTGGCTGACAGCCTTTTATGGACTTTTAACTATTTTTATAAGAGGCCTTTTCCTCTCGTTTTAGTTATGTATTTTGCTTTTCCTCTAGCCGGAGGGGGTGGTTCAATAAATAATGGTAATGAGGCTCCGGTAATTGCTTTTGGATGTGCCTGCAGATGAAATCTTGGATAAATTATTTCTTGGTGGGAAGATTTCACTTGACTTTTCGTTGTTGTTCTTTTTCCCCTTTCTTCTTTCCCAGCTACCAAAAAAAACTGATTTCCTAAACAACAGCTACACCTCAGGGACTTTTGAGGGCTTTTTAAAAAACAACAACTTTACAATTTACCATCTTATAGAGTTGTTGTTTTTTTTTTCCCCCCCGTGCACTTTCCCAGTGCAAAGAGAGATTTATTCTGCCTGAAATGCCTCCGTCTCACAACAACCCTTTATGAAAAATCGCCGCCCTTACGAGATGTTCGGGCTCATTCTTTGCCTCCTAAATTTGTCAGGCGTAAATTCAACAAAATAAAACATGTCAACAGGAAGAGAAATGACTCGCGCTTCCATGAAATAGTCCTCTTGGTAGGAAAATGGTGCTTTTACTGGGTTTAAATGAAGTTCCCTCTTGACCTGGACTGAGGTTCTGCTTAAAAATTAATGGCTAGAGACGACTCCATATTATTAAAAAAATATTGCAGTCAAAAGGAATGTTTTTGGCAAAAATCAAAGCTGAGGGGAGAGCTGGAAAAGCAGGGTGCAGGGGATGGAAATGGCGGAGAGAGGAAAGTGGGACACAGTGGGATGGTTGAACGGCTGAAAACGCCCTGGGAGCCGTCGGAGAGGTTCGGCCGGATGCGAACGCGGAGGGTAACGGGATCGGCTGCTGTTGCATAAATTGATTAACAAAAGCTAAAAAAACCCACCCCGCTCACACCCACCCACCCATGACTAAATATGCCTTTGGTTGGCCAAGTTGAAGAAACCTTCTCACTCTGTCTCGCATGGTTAAAAATCTGTTTTCCAGTCAAACAAAGGATTTTTCCCATGACTCGCTGCCTCTGGAAATATTCCTCTCCCAGACCTTTCTCCCCTCCCCCAAATCCGCGTTTTTTTCCCCTTCTCTTGGACATTTTTGTCTTATTTATTTCCATCACTACAGCAAAACTTTCCGAGTCAGTAGGGAGAAAAATGGCAGCAAATGGCCAAGGGACTTCAAATCCAGGGATGTCATTTCCAAAAAGCTTGGAAAATCACCAGGGGAACAGTTTCAGAAGTGCCTGTTCATCTCAGGAGCTTCGAAAGCGCCCAAGCCAAGAAGGACTTGACTCTTTGGCCTCTAAATCGCTTAGACGTAAGGCAGAAAATGCCATCTCCCTTGCCTCCAAACCCGTTGTATTTCAGGACACAAAATTTGGGCAGGATCCTTTGAAAATTGCTCCCTGGGGAGATTGGGGGCAGGTGGGAAATGGGAGAGATGAGTCTGGGAGGGCAAAGCTCTCCATCCTCTTTCTGATTCCATCTCCTTTTCCTGCTGTGGTAAAAAAGCCTGCCTAGATAAGTCCCAACTCGTCTTGGGGGGCTCCCATTTACACGAGCTGGGACGAGCAGCGATGAGAGCAGCTACAGAAATAAAAGGTAAATTCCCTCCATAATCCCACAACTTAAAGCGGTTTATTCTTCAACGCACGGATGGATCATCCAGGTTAGCGCTAGAGCCAAAAGAAGGATTTCTCCTGGTTTTATTAAGCCAAGAACCAAACCCTGTGCACACACAGACTAACAAAAATGCTTCATTTTCCCCCACATGCACCCAAAATGTGGTCTCCTTTGCACACATCCATGACAGGTTTTGGATCCCCGGATACTATTCTGACTTTGAGATAATGAATTTATTAATTTCCATAAATGAAATGCTCAGCATGCCGCGTGCGAGGAGGGAAGTAAACCCAACCGAGCGCTGGCGTGTTTGCCAGCTCGTCCAACGCCCGTGCCCGGGATGGTGCTGGGCTGTGGAGCCAAACGATGGGAGCTTTCATCAGAGCATCTTGCTCGGGTCGGAGTGAGCTGAGCCCTGGCGTGGCTGGAAGCTCCAACTGCCAAGAAAAAGTCTTCCGTGGGCCAAATGTGTTGGTGGTGTAAGGCAAGCCTGGCTCCTTTGAAATGTTTGGGGCAGAGCCAATTTACACCCAGTTGGGTTTGGCCCATGGTTCATGTTTAGCAATAATGTTTTCAAAAACAAACACTGGGGAGGGAACTCGTGGGTATTTTTTGCCCCAGGGCATTGAATTTACCAGCATTAAAGGAAGCATTCCTCTTCCTTTTTCCCTTCCCTTCCCTTCCCTTCCCTTCCCTCTTTCTACCTTTCCCTTCTTTCTTTCACATCCTCAAGCCAGCGAAACGATCTTCCCATCCCAGTTCCTCGTTCCTCCAGGATTTCAGCACCCAATTCCCCAAGGCTTCCCCTGGCCCCAGCCCATCTCAGTGGGAATTAGGTGCCTGGTCCTCGGAGATCTCAGCAGCTGGACCATACCAGAGGTCACTGTCCAACCTCAGTCCCCACTTGGTTGGGATGCGATGGGATTAATGCCCACTGAGTTGGAAGATTTCACCCAAAACTAGAGTTTGGTTGAAGGGAATAGGTTGTAAGCCCCAAAAATCTCTGGGTCAGACATGGCCTCGTGCACACTCCTGCTCCCATGAATCACAGCGCTCGGCTCCGGGGAGTGGAACTGTACTCAGCATTTGCAACCGTGTGATTCATGGCAGTTGGTGGCTGCTCATACCCACGTGCAGCACATCGACCTTGAAACAACCTCTGCCAGGATGAGCCAGGCTCATCTTTTGGTTTGCAGAAACATTTGCTTTTGAAGTCTCCATCTGATGAGCCAAAAACAAGACAGAAAGAAAAGACATGGTGAAAGCCAGCGGTGGCTTTGGGTTTCAGATGTATGGGCACCCAGGCGTTTGCATGCTTGGCTTCAGCATCTAAAAGGGTCAGACCTGCTGTGTACCCAAAGTGCCACCATCGAGGACATCTTTGATCCCTCAAGAGGTCTTGGGACCTGAGTAAAACCCGCCACCACCAATGAAGTTATCCTAACCAGGGAACCACGATTTCACCCTGGTATTTTGGAGCTTGGGCATCAAAGCGTTACACGGTGCGCTTCCTCCCAGAACAAAACGCGCATTACTTGGCGTCATCGCGACGGATTAGGGTGACTAGAGTCGGCTGAGGGGACGGCAAAGAAAACTCACCCTTTTATCTGCCTGGAGAGGCGGGAGTCACCCGGCCGGTCACACACGAACCAGTTCTGCAGAGCTTCAAACCAGCCGCAGCAGCTGATGGCACCGGCCCAGCCAAGTGGAGGGTGTCTGGGATTTGGGACACCCTCAGCTTTGTGGTTTCTGAAGACATGGAAGAGATTTGGGCTGTTGCACGTTCAGCTCAGGGCAAAGACTTGCGGGGGGCTGTGAAGTTGGGTTTAACGAATCCCTCTTTGATGCTCAGCTCCTCTTTGGTCCCACATCTGCACGATGAGTCCCAACTGCAACTGGGGTTCTCCATTCTGTCCTACAAGGTTTGCTGCTGCAATGTTTCACGCACATTCAATGTCTTTTTTCCTCTCTAGGACCTGGAAAAGGGCAATAAATGGGATTTCTGGAAACTCAACACCTTTGGAGAGGCAAAGCCAGTTCAATCTGCCCCTGTCATCACGCCGGCATGAAACTCAGACCAGGGAGTTTTCTGTTTGCGTGCTGATGACACCACCCTTTAACTCCATGACTAAGCGCTGGAGATGAGCCATACCCGCTCGCACCTTGTTTCTTCCTGCCAAAGCACTGCACCTCGCTGCACTCGCTGGAGATGAGGATCATTCCACAGTGCACTACTGTATCCACCGCGTTTCATAAACCCCAAAATCAGGAAGGACCCGTCAACCTCTCTTGTTTGCTCAGCTCCCTCTTCGGGAATGTCCTCTGCTGTGCACTTCTGCAAAACCTGTCCCCCTCATTCCCTGGATCCGTCTCCTCCCACATCTGGGACAGACAGAGCTGCGTTTGCCGAGGGGAAGGGGAAAGAAGGGTTTATTTGTGGGATTTTTTTGCTCTCCTTGCTTTGCCCTACGAATTGCAAACCCAAAGTTGTGTATTGACAGGAGGGGACCATGCCTAGTGAGCTGGACATGTTTCCTAGCATTGCTCCATCTTTTCACCCAAATCCAAATTGATTCTCACATTATTTTAGCACATTCTTACCCAACAACGTCCTTTCTCAAGCGGTTATGCCAAGCAAGATGTTTGCTTTCTGGGCTGCGAGCAGCCACAGCTTCTGGAGAGCTTTGAGTTCTCAGCTCCACCTGCTCCGTTCATCTCTGGAAAGGGTTGGGAGCCCTCAACCATCTGGTTGCACCTTGCACACCACCTGGTGTGCTCATCGCTGGGTCTGCCATCAGCTTGCCAGCGGCCTCAGCCACATCCTTTCTCCTCCTGGTCCTCTAATTTCTTATTCTATAAAATAGAGATAACAGTTGTGACTTCTCTGGCAAAACACTTGGACAACTCCAGCTGAAAAGCTTTCTGACCACCGGTGCGTGCAGAAGAAGGTTTTACCTCTATCTGACAGGTAGATCTGGGATCGCAGGGAATTACACGGCTCTCAAGCATTTACTGAGCTGTTCTTAACCTCGTAAAAGCAAACCAAGCCCATGGATGAGGAGAAGACTCCTCACCTCAAGGCTCACTTCCACCAAAGCCAAGTGGTTGTTATCCTGAAGTTATGGTCAACAAGATGAGATGGGAACAAGTCACCCACTGGGTTATCTTGGCCTTAGCAGAAAGTTTTCCCCATGGAGATTTGTTTGAGCTGCTCTTCCAGCACTTGGGAGCCAACGTTCCCTGCGAGCAACGGATTTCAATGCCTCCCTTTTTGTAACAGCCAGGGCCGTATTTCATCCCCCGTCCCCAGAGATTCTGCACTAGAAAAATTTATAAGCCTGGAGGATCGTACTTAAGGATGAGCTAATGGAGGCCAGGGGTGCCTCTTCTGGGAAATGCTTTGGTGGTCTGATAAAAGCTGGAAAATATACCTATTTTGTCCATTTCAGCCATTCATCAAATAAAAGACCCCTGTTCCCCGGTAGATTTTGGTAGTTCCTATCAACCCGGGCAAAGGAATAGGAAGACCACGGGGGACATGAGGGGGCAGCGTTAGGCATCCTGCAGAAATTGCGTCTGAAACGGAAAGAACTTTCCTCTGCATCTGTGACTCTTTCCATCAGGAAAGAGGAGGAGGACAGAGGGGGGGTCTAACCCTGCAGCCACATGCTTTGGAGTCAATGGCACTGGTCGTGGGCAGGTTAGATATGGGATAAATTGCAGAAATAGGTGCCCAGTTGACTTCCACCCAGGTCTGCTGACTCCAGGAGGGATAACCAGGTCAGGAGATGCATGGCGTGAATGTGGCTTTGCAGCTTCCCCAAGCTGGGCTGGTTCGACCGGGGTCAGCTCGATGTGGAGCCAAGCTGAGCCTTGACGTGCACCAGCACTGGGCTATGACGTGGGGGATGAGGGAAGTGCAGAGCCCGTGGTGTCATCCTGCCCGGGTGATGCTGCAAAGTTTTGGGCAGCAAAACTGTTAGGTGTTGACATTTCTATCCAAAAACCTTGGCCCTGCTGAAGTTATTTGTGTTTTGGAGGGCTCTCAGCACTCACAGCTGCTTCGGACGTGGTCTTCAGGCCTGGAGAAAGAGCAAGACCTCAAGAGTGTAACATCCTTTGGAGAATCTGATGGGACTGGGCAGGGTCTGGCTGCTCAGCCTGAGCTCACCCCATATATCCCGTAATGTTTCACAGTGACCTTACGGGGTCAAGAAACCAGCCCTGATCCTTCTTGGAGAGGCTGAGCGCTGGGTGCAGGAGATGGTTTAACTATAGGCATCCTTCGGGCCTGATCCCACATAAGACCCATCAGAAACGGGCTGCAAGATCTCCCATGGACTCCAAGAAGCCTCAAACTCATCCTGCAAAACTACAGATGCTTTTGGTCCTACCACGGGGGACTCGAGAGAGCCGAATGTTGGGCCATGCCTTCTTTCTTTCTTGAGGCCTCATCACCCAAGATTTAAATCCCCAGCGAGTCTCAGAGGCTGTCGTAATCGTGCAGAACCACCCGTAACGAAAAGAAAGTTCGAAGGAGAAACCAACAATTACCGTTCAGCAAAATAACTCAATTTGGGGAAAGCCGGGAACCGGCGCGTTCACTTTCCTCCTGTCATTCCTCACGCTGAACTTATTTGTTTTAAAATAAATTACCGGCCGCCCTGTAAAACACTTTACTGGCAGCTTTTAAAAATGGCCTCTCCCTCCAGCTCCTAATGCCACGTTATCCAGCGAAAAGCGGTGTTTCGCAGACGGCAGCCATCAACCGCATTGATTTGTGTGGACTCGAAGATGAATGATAACGCCGGGCCATGGGATGGATGGTGATTTATGAGCCGGGGGGGAGCTGACGGCTCGCTCCTCGCAGCCCGGGCTCCGGCATTGCTCAGGAATGAGCATCGCATCAGCACCCTGCTACTGGTCCCACTGGGAGAGGGTTACTGGGAAGGGAGGGTGGAGGGGGTCCTCTGCTTGTACTCATGGTCACAGGATGCCCAACTGGGTCATGGCATGCCATGGTGTCCCATGCCATCCTTGGAGATGGTTGCACTGAAGGTGAGTTGAGGCTGGGTGAACGTTCTCCATGACATGATACCTGTGGTTTTTGGGTGCTATTTGAGCCAGTAGCAACTCATGAGTCCCGGGATGGAGGAAACCGGGGTGCCAGCGGTTCATAGCTTGTGGTGGTGGGTGTCCCTGCCCACGGCAGGAGGGTTGGAACTAGATGATCTTGAAGGTCCCTTCCAACCCAAACCATTCTACGATAGCTTGCTGTTTTGAGCAAAGTCTCCCTAACTCTAAAGCACCACCTGAAAAATGGATTTTCCATTTGCCAGCAGGATCCGGGCTCCGGGTGAAGTTTCCGTTGGGCTTTAGGTAGCATTAATGTCTCTCTCTGGCAGGGAAGCTCCAAAGGTTATGCTGAGGTGGAGCTCACCCAGACCTCCTCGAGATAGAAATACCGTCCCTTGCCTTCACCCGGTTACATCAATACTGTAAGAATTTAATTACTTCGGAGACCTTTAGCTCAGTCCTGATATTAATGTGGCCAACAGGTCTAAAAGACATAGAGAGGGGGGAATTTATACACTGGCTCACACTGACACACACAGAGCACGAGTGATAATTCCTTTAGGAAAGCAGCTGAGACTCATCAACGGGTTCAGTTGGGATTTTTTACGGGCACATCCAGGTAAAAAAGGGATGCGCTGTTGGAGGAGGAACCCCACATGTAGGAATGGCAGCTCAGCATCACCTCGAATTAAGTTAATACCTAAACCCAGCGGGATTGTGCCCTCTCCCACCACCGTCCCCAGCGCCGAGCCCTTGCACAAGACCCTGAGGAGTGCAATGACGTGGCAGGATTTTCCTTCTAAAAAAAGAAAAAATTCCACCCTGCTCTGCAGGATCGCAGCGGGCTGGAAAATTCGGCTGAGCATGTGCAACTCTGGGTTGTGCTGGATGCAAATTACCTTGATTACAGGTTGGGTAATTATAGTCGCAGCAGCGGCGGTTGGAGGGCTGCAGGGGGAAGCCCCTTTTTGGGTTTTTTTTTTTTTTTTGGTGTTTTTTTAGAGGCTGCCTGTTAATTCATCTTAAAACTTTCAACAGAGAAGGGGTGTGCGTGCGTGGGGTTGGGAGCGGGCGGGGGGGGGGAAGCTCTGCCGCTCCGCTAAGAGCATAAATCACTTTTAGGGAATCGTAAATCAATCTCTTCCCGAGCCTTCCAGCCCGGGAACGCAACGAGGCGACGGCAGAGCTCACGCTTCGCAGCCGGCGCGCGGCTCCGGCAAGAAAAACACTCTCCGAAATAGAAAGAAGTCTGGAGAGCGTAAAAAGCCCTTTATTCAGAGTGGGCAGACGCAGGGGGGGTGGTCAAAAAGGGGCCCTGGAAACTCGAGGTATTTAGATAGGGGAGGATGAAGGGGGGTTGTTGAGGGGATTAGTGCTGGAGCACCTTTCCCACTTGGATTTTGGGGAAGCAAGGTCTGAGCACGGCTGTATGGAATCACACAATCCTAGAATGGTTCGGGTTGGAAGGGACCTCAAAGATCATCTGGTTCCAACCCTCCTGCCACAGGCAGGGACACCTTCCACTACACCAGGTTGCCCTCCACATCCCAATTTAGTCCCTGAGGGCTGCAGACACCTTCATGCCTTTATCCCAACCGCTCTCAACCTCTGCCTATCCCAACCCCGGAGCCGAATCAGCCCCGGGGAAGCCGCCGCGGCGCTGAGAATGGCCATATTGGGTTTCCCGGGGTGGTCGGGTGCCAACGCCGAGCTCAGGGCTGCTCGAGGTGGGGGGCACCCAGCTCAAGAACATTAACTGCTCCACGCTTGAGCTGCCCACGTCGGGGTTCGCCGGTGGGAGACGCCGATTTCTCTCCGACGAGCGCTTCGAGCAAGTGTATTAAACGCTCAGCGTCCCGCCGAGCCCTCCGCGCTCGGCGCGGGTAATGGATGTATTAACGCGCCGGCGAGACGCGGCATTATTCTTATTAAAAGTAATTTACGCAGCCCCATCGCTTGACATTTATGTTTCGAAGCCGGTATAAATCTGGCGCGCCCAGGCAGGGGGGGGTTCTGCATGGATGGGCCATCCGGAACGGGATGTTCCTGCCACCGAAAAGCTTTGGTTCGAGGCCAGAGAGATGCAGGGTAGCTCCAGGAGGCTTTTATTATCGGGGGAAAAAGGGAATATTTAGGGAATGAGGACTAAGGAAGCACTGCGGCTCTTTCTCCTGGTTTGGCTCCGCTGTTAATTTGACAGTGAACGACGATGGGATGGTTGTAAATCCGCTGAAGCCGTCTGCAGCGAAGAGGTACGACGGCCCCCGGGGCTCGGTGGCTCCAGGTGAGTCTCAGCCCTGTGGGGTCCGGCTGCCCTTCCCATGTCGGAGCCAACGTTCCAGTGTGAGCGGGCACGGAGGGAGGTCAGAGCGACCGGTTGTGGCAAGTCCCCATGTCCCCCGGGGCCGGTGTGTGCCATGAGCTCATCGCTCGGGGGATCTCTGACTCAGTAAACGACCCGTTGGAAGAAATGAGGGGGAAAAATACTGGTGGAAAGAGAAAAAAAATTTATTATTTTTTTATTTTTATTTCCCCCAGAGTGAAAGATCTGGGGGAGTTGGAACTGGACGATCTTTAAGGTCATTTCCAACCCAAACCATTCCATCATTCTATGATTCTATGAATCTTTCCACCCAGCCTCTACCCTGTGCTGTGCTGCGTCGTGTCCCAGAGCCCTGATGCCAATCAGGCCTATTACCAGGTTGTGCCTCAGTTTCCCCATCTCTAAACCAGCACACCGCTTGTTTGGAGAGGTCTCAGAAAGCCCTGAAGTGAGATACAGCAGACAAACAGGCCGTGAGTTATTTGCAGATGAGTGGGGACAAGACCCCGAAGAGCCCCAAAAAGGGTCCCTGAGAGCCCCACCTTGAGCCCGTGGCACAGTTGCGTCCCTGTGCCCTGAGATGTCCCACCACATCCCGTTTCCCACCACCTGGGCTTTGCCAGCACCCAACACTCAGCGCTCAGAGGGCACCTTGGCCACCCTCTCCGAGCTGCTGATCTCGGGATGGGGTGACCCGCCCATGGGAGGCACTTCTTTCTCCTGGGGGACTCCAAAGGGTGCTGAGGACAACTGGATCAGGCCCAGATCCCTGGGGTGGAGCTGCCCGGGTTGCAACTCCGATGGATGCGGGCTGGAGAGGGGGCACAGACAAGGCTGTGTGGGTGGTGGAGGAGAGCGGGGTGACAGTGGGAACAGACACCGTATCCCTCTGCATCGCTGGCAGTCGGTGAGGGACCGGATCCAGCATCAGCAGCTCCTGGGAAAGGGCCAAGACGTAGACAGGTACCACCAAACACCTCTCCTGGGATGGAGGCAACCAGCAGGTCCCAGAACTATTGCTCTCATGGAAAGTATCCGGTGACCTACTTGTTGAGGAGTTGAACCCGGCGCTAAGAAGAAAATCAACGCCTTTAGCTAAATCTGCTCCGCTTTCCGTGGCCTATATACCCACCCGCCTCCTGGGCAGCGGCAAAGTCTCCTCCACCAAGAAACGCCGCAGAGATGACCTGTTTCTCCCGCCGCTGATGCCTCCAGCCCATCACGGTGGCACGAGGAACTGGAGGAGCCCATACGCCCGAAGATGACGCATAAAGGGTCTCCTGCAACCTCCTCCTTCCCCGTTCCTTAACATGAGATTTAATTAGGGCTTTTTTTCCTTCCTAGAGATACCCAAGCAATGTTTTCCCCATGTTTTCTTGTTTTTGAAGGTCCAAGGATGAGGCTTTTTGGAGGAATCATCTTGTCCCTGTAACCCAAGGGTGGTTGGACCCCATGGTACAACACCGATGGGTCTTCCTTGGGAGAGACGCAGCAAAGCGTCGCAGGACAGTGGCGGAAAAGGGGGATCGGATCGCTTGGCTCTGCAGAAATGCCTTTAATTCCTTAATATCCCCCTTTTTTTTTTTAGGGTACAATTATGGATTGGCTGCACCTCGCTGCCGTAAATCAGCATCAAAGGCTCCCTCGCGTCGAGAGGAGAACACATGTACTTACAAGACTCCGGCTGTTTGATGCTAATAAAAAAAGATTAAACGAGAGGTCGTAATCACCCGCCGAACCTGCCGGGGCCAACGCGGCGTAAGCAGCCCGGAGAAACCGGGACCAAACCCCTCCGAGGACACCCCCCACCTCAGGGTCCTTCCTCGCAGGGACCCACCGGTGCTGCTCCAGCCCTCGGCTCCATCTGCTCCCCCTCCTCCTCCTCTCCCCACCTCCCACACCCCACGCTGGATTTCAGGAACATTAATCACCTTCCCTAAACTGACAGTCCGGCTTTCCGTACCCGTAGCGATGATCCAAGCGTTTTAATGACACCTTGGACCCAAGGTATCAATTAGACATGTCAGGATAAGAACTGCCTTGAGCTGATTCAGCCCATCGCGACCACAACGCGGGGACCCATTCCAGGATCTCCCCGGGATGGGTTCAAACTTTTGGGGTTGGGATGGCTCCGAAATGCCTCGGAGCAGGGGGGGAACCAGACGAGGACTTGGCGCTTTTTGTTTAGTGCCTCGCGCGCCGCCGAGCCTTGCGCAACGGCCACCGCGACGAGAGGACGAGGACGCATCCGGGTTTCTACTCGGCGCGGAACAGCGCAGGGCAGGGCGCGGGGGGTCCGCAGCGGAATTCGGGTGGGATCATGGGGTGATTCGGGTCGGATGGGATCTCGGGAGGTCCCTAGTCCAAGCTCCTGCTGGAATTAAGACCAGCTATGGGGTCAGACAAGGTTGCTCAGGGTTTCATCATCCTCTTCTCTACCTACTCATCCTTTTTCTTTAATTTTCTCCCTCCATTTTCCATATTATTTTATCCCAACCTGGTGCGTCACCCACCTGCAACGGCTTCTAATGTCCAAAATCTTTTCCTGCTGCCTACACACAAATCTCCATTATCTTCCTCCCTGACATATCCTTGCTTTGCAAATGTGACACCCGCAGACCCCATGGCTCCTGCCGTTGACGATTTTATTTTCCTTTAGATGACAGCCACACAGGAGGTTCTTCAGCGTCTCTTCAGCCATGGGAAGGGAAAGTGCTCAGGGTAGACCTGAACAAGCCACTTGCAGCGGTTTGGGTTTCAGCTGCATCTCCTGCCTTGGTGGAACTGTCAACAAAGGGCCTTGTCTCATGGGTCCCAATCCGGGGTGATGCAGAAGAAAAATCCCACATGGGAGGCTAGCAGCCCTGAAAGCCAACCATGTCCTGGGCTGCATCCAAAGCAGCATGGGCAGCAGGTCGAGGGGGATTGGAACTAGATGGTCTTGAAGGTCCCTTCCAAACCACATCATTCATGGTTTTATGAAAAGCTCCCAAAAGCAAAATCTGGTCTTGAGGGCTTGGGAAGAGCTGCTAAGCCACAGGGACAAGGTTCTTCGTTGCTTTTCCAAGGAGTTTTTCAAACAGTCATCAGCATAAAAGGGACCGAACATCCATGGGGTTTCAGATCTCCTGGATTTTTTTGGAACTCTCTGCTTGCAGTGTCCCATGGAAATGCGGTGTCATCAGGTGGGGTTTGGGGCACGCAGAGGCTTGGAGGAGCTGTAAGGGGGACTTGAGAGTCACAAATGGAGGTGCTGAACATCGCCAGGGTGGATTTAAAGAATCATTTTTCTATTCAAAGGTCAAACAACCCTTACGCTGACCACATCACGGGCAGCCCACACAGCTGTGGGATTGGACACGGGCAGTACGTGAAGCACATCCTGCTCCCAGCTGCTCCAAGGAGCATTCCAGCACAAAGCAGATGTGCTCGCAGGTCTTGAGATAGCTCCCACAGATGTGGCTGCTCTTGGCAGATGTAAAGCACCACTCTTTAGTTGGGTATCGCTCTTCCTGGGGGTCGCCCAAGATGCATGGACTCTAGGAGACCTTGGAGGTGTCCATAGCTTTCCTCTAACATCAGGCTGTCAAGTCAAGGATTTCCGTTGAGGGAGACCAAAACATGACAGAAAACCACTCTACAAGTGGAAGAGGCTCAGGGCTTGGGCGGCAGCTCGGCCCGCGGTTGCCTGCCACGGCCAATGACTCAATGTGGTTGTGGGCTCAGGTTTTTCGCGTTCCTCCAAGCACACAGGGAGCATTTCCACCCACAAATTGCACGGCGCCCACGGCTCGGCACCCTTCCTCCTGAGAAAAGCCTCTGAGAAGATGAGGGAACCTCAAAGCTGTCGTCGACATGTGGGCAAGCCGATGAGCACTTTGTGGTGATGGAGGGCCCGTCCTCGTGAGCTGGCCTGCCAAAAATGTGTCTCTCGGAACGCTGGCAATGACATATTTTTGGGCGCTGGCTGCCTCCTACTCCTCTGGAGCTAGAAAGGCTCTAAAGCCAACGATCTGTCAAAGCCTAAGGGCTATAAACATGTGGTTTTTGCCACCCAAGGTCTTTCTCCTTGGCTTTTGCCTTTGCCATTTTGGGATTGGGTGTTTTTTTTCTTCTTTTTTTTTTTTTTTGAAGAGCCTGTAGGAGAGGGCAAATTTAATACATCCAGCCTATGGTTCCCTGCACCGCTTGGGCCTGCAGCTACGCTACTTTTAGGCTAAGAGCAATGCAAGAGTTGGGAGGCTTCACCATGAAGCCAGAAGCTTGGGATGCAGGACACCTTGGCTCCTCTCCACTGCAACGTTGGCCAACCTCTGCCCATAATTCATCTGTTTGAGTCCCTGGGGGAAAAGGTCAGAGTTTTTCAGGTAGACCTGGCCAGCCCTCGCATCATGTCTGTGGCCTCCTCTGGACTCGCTCCAGCAGCTCCATGTCCTTCTGCTGTTGGGGCCCCCAGAGCTGAAGGCAACACTGCGGGGGGGTCTCAGGAGAGTAGAGCAGAGGGGCAGAATCCCCCCCCTCACCCTGCTGCCCACGCTGCTTTGGATGCAGCCCAGGACACCGTTGGCTTTCTGGGCTGCCAGCGCACGGTGCCGGCTCATGTTGAGCTTCTCATCTTTCATTTATCCTCCAGATCGGTCTTGAACGAGGTGCTCAAAAGCGGCCGTGCAGGTAGGACCTGTCTACGATAAAGGCTGAGATATCAAAGACTCCCGTTATAATCAAAGGGGAGGAAGAGACACCTGCAGAGGATGAATCACCGGAGATTGGTACCCGAGATAACGTCGATGGATTGTCCTCTGCGTGTGCATGCTTCTCCCCGCTGCCGACGTCAGGAGCCGGGTGGAACCTGATGAAATGTAACTGTCGCAGGATTGCACCTGGACATGGGTGGCACGGGCTGAGGTGGCATTTCGTGCCTATTGAAGGTGGGGGGTCACTTTGGCCCCCTCGTTTATGTGTCCTCGTAGGATGCTGGTGTGAACACGCGCAGCAGTCTGGCATTGCCCGGATGCAATGGGAGCAAACAGGATCCAGCTTCGCTTTTTAATATTTTTAATTTTTAAAATTCTTTTTCTTTTTCTCTTTTTTTCTTTTCTTTTTCTTTTCTTCTTTTTCTTTTTCTTTTTCTTTTTCTTTTTCTTTTTCTTTTCTTTTTTTCTTTTTCTTTTTCTTTTTCTTTTTCTTTTCTTTTTTCTTTTTCTTTTTCTTTTTCTTTTTCTTTTTCTTTTTCTTTTTCTTTTCTTTTTCTTTTTCTTTTTCTTTTTTTTTCTTTTTCTTCATTATATTTTTCTTCTTCTTCTTTTAATTTTTTTTCTTTTCTCTTTTTTTCTTTTTTTTTTCTCTTCTTTTTTTTTTTTTTCCTCCCCACAGAGCATTGGTTTGATTCCAGGACATTTTTTAAAATAACTTTCAGAATTAACAGGAGGTGGGGCAGGGCAAAGATCTGTTCTGGAGTTAAGCTGGGATATACGGGCTTAATTCTCCACTCCACGGGGAGCCTGGTGATGCAAACTGGCAGCGAAGGCACGGAGCTGAGCGACTGCAATCCCGTCTTCTCTGGGGCACGCGGGAAGGTCGGGGTGACTCAGAAAGCCGCCGTAGCTGCTGCTGGGAGAGGAGTGAGCTAGTCTGAGCCCGTCGCTGCACGTGAGAGTGGGCAAGGGAGGGCAGGCAGGGTTAGGATCGACGTGGCGGAGGCAGGGAAGGAAAGCTGCAGCTTCTCAGCGAGAAATAAGCTTTGGAAACGGCGATGCTGCTCACCGTGGCCCCGGCAGCACAAAGGAGGGGAGGAGGAGGATGAGTGGAGACCGTCCATCCATCGCCATCCTCGTTCTCCAACTGTAGAGTCTGGCGTTACCTGGGCAGGGATCAGGGCTGGGGCGGGAATGGGTCTGGCTCGTGTACGGGCGGGTGGACATATGGCTTGCTGAGTTGGGGTCCCTGTCATTGCCTGTGGGTCAACCCAGCCTGCCCCGAATGGCACGAGTTGGGGGTGATGTACACAAGACCTGCTCTATGAGATGTCTCAGATACCCCGGGCAACTGAAATGACTCCAGACACCTACGTGTGGGCGACCCAACTGAGTCCTCGAACACTTATCTCATGTAATCTTAGAAGACCACAGGGAAGATGTCCCCATGTGAACTGCTCTTACCAGGCTTCCTTTATCAGCCATGCAGAGGACCACATGCTCCCCAACCATCACAGTGACACGTTGGTCTCCATCTCAACAACGGCAAGACGCAGAAAGGCAGATTCCTCATGGGATTCATGGAGGTGGTGCATGGAGAAGGGACCTCATCACCATCTCTTCAAGCCCCAGTGCCACCAAGTGCCACTTCAGTCTCTGCATCTGCTGGCCTGGGAGCAAAAACCATGTGCTTGTGAGTTGCACCTTCCTAGTTGCCCTGAGCCTCAAATAGCCCCTCAAAGCATCGCAACATGGCAAAGAGGAGGAAGAACCCAACCAGTGGGCCATAAGACCTCAACTATGGGTACCTGAGAGCAGCTTTCAAGAGCCAAGTGAGGTTCAGGGCTGCACTGACAGGAGCAGCAATACTGGGATCCCAGTTTGGTTTGGGGAGCTCAGGTCTCACAGGGCTTGTTCCCCATGTGGAGGTTTCCTACCATGAGGGCTTAGTGGTGAGCTGGGCTGGGAGGAGGGTCTGGAAGAACCAAGAGACTCCTGTCAAATCTCTCCTTGTCCTCTTGAACAAGACTTTATCTTATCTACTGACAGCCATGGAGGCCTTCTTACTTGATGGAGTGACTGCTACCTCCAAAAAACCTCCTCCCATCTGGATTTTCCTATCTCAGATGGGCCAAATGACCCTTATAAGGTGCCCGTTTCTCTCCACTGGCTCCAAAAGATTGGACAAGTTCATGCTGCAAGGCTAGAGTGAAACATCTCCTGGCCTCCATACCAGGGCCAACATGTTGCCCTCTCCCTTCCAGCTCTTTCAGGATGGACGCAGGGTTAAGAGGTGCCCTGGAGAGGTAGAGGATGGGTTGGAGAAGGCCACCCTTGGCACCAATGAAGCCCAACCTTGCTCGCCTTGCCTCGGCAGCTCTTGCCACGCGGAGACGCGCAGCTGAAGAGGTCACGAGTTGAGAGGAGACGTCTTGGCGGTTGGGTTGGCGGAGGAGGCAGGGAGGAGGCAAGGAGGTGCGTTTGTTCTAGGCAAGGAGACAACCAGGCAAAAGAGTCATGAGATCTTGGCTATGGAGGGGCCCATTCCTCGGAGAGAAAATTACTGGCAAATGGTTGAACATTGAGCGTTTCTCCCCAGCCCTTCCCTCGCTGAGAGCGATGCGAAGGCAATTATTAGAGCTACTTCTGAAAGGGAAAAAAAGGAGGAGGGAGAGGAGGGGAAAGGAAAAAAAAAAAAAAAAAAAGAAAGGGAACAACCTGGAGAGCTGAAAGCTGCTGCCTGGATGTGGGTTTTCAACAAGACTCCTTGGCACATCTGTTTGCCTAACCCAATGCATCACCCGGGCTCCCAAAGCTATAATCAGGCAATTTCAGGGTGTGGAGCCGGGCACTAAATAAGTACTGAGATAAGTGCACGCATTGTTCACACGCCAAAGAGTCAAAGAAGCCCAGACGGCGAGACCCCCGCGTCGGCCCGAGCCGGGAAATCACGAGAGCCTTGAGGGCTCGGGGATGGTGGGGACCATCCTGGGACCTGGTGCTCCAATGCCCGTGGGGGAAAAGGATGAGAAAAATGAAAGAAAAAAAAAAAAAGAAAAAAAAAAAAAAAAGAAAGGAGGAGAAAGCAGCCTGGCTTCTGCTTCTCCACACCTCCCCACGCCAAAAAAACCCTCGGTGTAAGTGTCAATGGCGTCATCGTGGAAAGGTGGTGCTTGTCACAAATAAATCAGCCCTTGCCTTTTAGCTGCGATGATAATTATATGGTGTCTTAAGTATCTGTACAAACTGTCAGGGGAAATATATGGTGAGTAAAGAAACTTGGAGCTCGCTAGCAGGGAAGTGTTAAGGTGTCTCAGCTTAGCTGCTACAAAGGAACCTTGTCTGGATTTATTTGGGGGTGGGAATGATGAAAGGTTGGATTCGTGTCCTTTCTTGTCCGTCAGGAGACATTTAATGTGGTTGTATAACCCTAATGGTTTTTTATTTTTTTTTTTTTTTTTTTAAAAAAAAAAAAAAGGAAAATTAGAGAATTAGAGGTTTGGTCAAGGGAGAGCCAGATCCTGGGCACTGTGGTGGTAGAAGAGGTCCTCGTGGTTGGGACAGTGGGGTGGTGGCACCCCAAGTGTTGCTACTCGACAGACGCGAGCCCGGAAAGGGCGGATGGGGCCAGGAGCGATGCTCAGGCAGGATTGAACCCCACCGAGTGGCCACACAGGACCTTCACCTGCAGGTGCAGATATCATCTTGGGTTTAGGAGATCCTCAGACTGCAGATGTTTGCAGATGACTTCATCCACCACCTGCCCATCGTCGGAGCCCAACTCAGAAGATAACCACCACCGAGGATGGATCCTGGCACTGAGAACAGCCCCGGCCTCACTGCGCTTCCGACTCAGGCCACGCTGATGGCTGTGGCAGGATACAGCCCCACTGAGGTGGCACATCTGCGTTTCACTGAGCTTTTCCAAGGGCACCCATCACCATGGCCTCTGGGTGCCTGGCGGCCAAGCTGAGCGTGTTGCATCCACAGCCGTCATGGTGCTCAGAGAAGCTGCAGAGACACCAAAAGGGGGTCATGCTTTGGTTGTTCTCCACCCAAACACAATCAATAACTCAGTGTGCACATCAAGTTTGCCCCAAAACGCCCCATTTTACCAAAAAATGCTTAATTCCTCCCACAATTCAATTTTTATTTTCTTTATCTTCTTTTCCTTTCCTTTCTTTCCTTTCCTTTTTTTATCTCTTCTCTTCTCTTTCTTCTCTTCTCTCTTCTCTTTCTCTTCTCTTCTCTTCTCTTCTCTTTCTTCTCTTCTCTTCTCTTCTCTTTCTCTTCTCTTCTCTTCTCTTCTCTTCTCTTTCTCTTCTCTTCTCTTTTCTCTTCTCTTCTCTTCTCTCTTCTCTTCTCTTCTATTCTCTTTCTCTTCTCTATCTTCTCTTCTCTTCTCTTCTCTTCTTCTTTCTCTTTCTCTTCTCTTCTCTTCTCTTCCTCTCCTCTCCTCTCCTCTCCTCTCCTCCTCCTCTTCTCTTCTCTCTTTTTTTCCTCTTGGGGTTCCTGGTTTTGGCAAATCCAAGACCTGCCACGCTCACAGGTTGGGTTCGGGTGTAGATATTTTCGGTTCTAGGTGTGGCTGCTTACACAAACTATAATTACACCAACAAAACCCCCATGGCGGCCATGGTTACAACGGCACCGAGGTGCCAAAGACAGTTACGGGGATAACGAGCCCTCGACAGACCACGTCCACCCCAGTGCCTTCAGAAGAAGGCGTCAGCACCGCCATCCCAGCATCCCAGGCAGTGAAACCGAGGCACAGGGCCATGACTTGCTCAAGGCCAACTACCGTCAGGACCGGCCTCACCCCTTGCCGCCGCGTTTCACATTCCTCCCTCTCCTCGGCAACCCACGGCCGGGAGCTCCTTGCACGATATCCTACGTGAGGGCTCGCGGGTGATGAAGCGGAGCCAGGGCTCGGTGGCGGGAGGGATGCTGCAAGCTCGCACATGCCGGAGCTGGGATAATCCCCGCCGGCGCGGCTGGAGCCGGGCAGGGTGGCTCTGGAGTCCGAAACGTGGGGGTTTGGGGTATCCCAAAGACGGGGGAAGATGGGGATATCACGATGTGTTTTCCCATGTTGCCACCACGCGATGGGTTTGTGGGGCAGCAGAGGTGGGGACGTGGCAGCCCCGTCCCTGTCCCTGTCCCTGTCCCTGTCCCTGTCCCTGTCCCCATCCCAGTGGCTCTGGAGGATTCGGAGCAGTGTGGGGGTCACTCCAGACGGGGGAAGATGTTCACAAGCGGGACGGTGCAGAGCATCTCCCCTCGCAGGGCAGCCACGGAGGGGGCCACATCCCGCTCCAGGGGCTGCATCCCGCCCCAGCCGCCCCTTTCCCGCGGGACACCCACCCTGCAGCATCATCCCAGGGTTCCATCCTGCCCAGGTCCTGCTGCACCACAGGGCATCCCCCCTGTTGGCTGCACCCACCCCCTCAGCCAATCCCCTTCTGCCAGCTGTATTCCTGACCAATCCTGTGCTGCCACCTAGCTCTGCTTCCAGCCAATCTCATGCTGCCACCTCGCTCTGCTTCCAGCCAATCCCATGCTGCCACCTCACTCTGCTTCCAGCCAATCCCGTGCTGCTACCCATGTTCCCAGCCAATACCATGTTGCCACCCACGTTCCCGGCCAATCTCGTGCTGCCCCCTAGCTCTGCTTCCAGCCAATCCCACGCTGCCACCCACGTTCCCAGCCAATCTCATGCTGCCACCTACATTCCCAACCAATCCCGTGCTGCCTCCTAGCTCTGCTTCCAGCCAATCCCGTGCTGCCACCCACATTCCCAGCCAATCCCGTGCTGCCCCCTCCAGGGAGCTATAAAACTCCGGTGGCTGCTGCCCCACAGTGTCTGTGCAAACCCTTTTTGGGCCAAAAATTGGGGTTTTTGGTCAGCGAGGCCACCCCAGAGCACCCAAAACTGCCCCCCAGGGTGGGACAAAGGGGTCCCTGCACCCCGCCAGCCCTCCGCCCCTCCTGGCTGCCCCGTACGGCCCCGCTGCCACCTGAGCTCGTTAGTGCCCGGTGCTAATTACCCTTCAGAGCCAATACGGACACGGCGGCTCTCGTTAACCCCTGCCCGGTGTCTCCGCTCTGCCGCAATTAAAACAAAGCTCGTTTGCACGCCGAGCTCCGGGTAAACGAGCTCTTCCGGAGCGAGCCGGCAGCCCATTTTTTAATTTTATTTCATATTTTCGGTTCCAGCCCCCTCCTGTTTCTCCTCGCCTCTCCTCGGTTCCTTCGCTTGGTTATTTATTGGCCTTTTATCGCGTCGGATATTTGCATGGAAACTGTTTCCTGCTGTTCCTTTCCCGCTCCAAGCCATCGTCCTCGGGTTGGGATATTGCGGTTTCCACGGCAACGCGTTGAGATGCCACAGAGGACCGGCACTGCCTTCAGGTGGGGAGTCGGGCAGATGGAGCCGGTGAGAAACAAAGAGAGGAGGGAAGAAAACGCCCGTTCTTGTGTGGCTGTAGTGGCACCGCGATGCCGGGGTGCCATGACGGGTGATGCCAGCTTTGGGGGTTCGTTTTTGAGCGGTGTGAGGATAAACTGCAGGGCTGGACATGTCCTTAACTGCTCAACTCGTTGTAAAAAAAGGGTTTGGGGGTGATGACGAGGGGGTTGCTCAAGGGCAAAAGGTATGAGGTGATTTTCTACCCGCATCCCAGCGCACCCCGCCTCACCCAGAGATGCCCGAAACCCAGATGGCTTCATGCATCTTCAAGAATAACCCTTGATGTCTCCATTCAAGGACAGTGGGAGGTGCAACACCACCTCTCCATAGGCAGCTCCCTTGGCCCATTCCCCCAACCCCTTCAAACTCTGTTCTCCTCCAGATCTCAGCATGAAGAAGCTCAACGTGAGCCGGCACCGTGCGCTGGCAGCCCAGAAAGGCAATGGTGTACTGGTGCACCCAGAGCAGCGTGGGCAGCAGGGTGAGGGAGGGGATTCTGCACCTCTGCTCTGCTCTCCTGAGACCCCCCATGTAGTGCTGCCTTCAGCTCTGGGGCCCCAACAGCAGAAGGACATGGAGCTGCTGGAGCGGGGCCAGAGGAGGCCACGGAGATGATCCGAGGGCTGGAGCACCTCTGTATGGAGACAGGCTGGGAGAGTTGGGGCTGTTCAGCCTGGAGAAGAGAAGGTTCCAGGGAGACCTTCCAGCACTTCCCAGTACCTAAAGGGGCTACAGGAAAGCTGGAGAGGGGATTTGGACACGGGCGTGGAGTGACAGGACACGGAGTGATGGCTTTAAACTGAAAGAGGGGAGATTTTGATGGGATCTAAGGAAGAAATTCTTCCCTCTGAGGGTGCTGAGGCACTGGCACAGGTTGCCCAGAGAAGTTGTGGCTGCCCCATCCCTGGCAGTGTTCCAGGCCAGGTTGGATGGGGCTTTAGGCAACCTGGTGTAGTGGAGGGTGTCCCTGCCCATGGCAGGGGGGTTGGAACGAGATGGTCTTGAAGGTCCCTTTCAACCCAACCTATTCCATGATTCTGTGATTTCCAGCCGAGGCTGCTGGCTGGTGTCGTGCCTTCCCCTCCTTGGCTGCAGATGGGGATGTCTGGAAATCGTTAATCCCAAGAATGCCGCTGGGTTTCTGGCGCAATGGGAAGGGGACAGAGTTGGTCTATAAAACCTGAGCAGCCTGAGAGCGGGCGGTTTGCGAGCTTGTTCCTCCTCGCTTGGCCTCTTCAGGAGAGGTCGAGCTCTCAGCTTTCCTGAATCCATCCTGATGGCTGCTGCATCTCCAGATGTTTGTCATCCTGATGGGTCTCCTTGATTAGGTGAGCACCCAACCACAGCCCCATCTTCCAGTAGAGATGTGGCCCTCGGAGAGACGGGTCCAAATTCTCTCCCTGATGTGGGAGAGGAAGAGATGAGATGTGCCTTTGCAGAGGTCTGCTTGCTTGGCTTCCCTTGACCCCTAAAAGTGACCCTCCCTTGGATCCAAAAACCTCCATGTGCTGGTTTCAAGAGGATGTTGTGAAGTTCACATTTTGCCTTTCATCGGGAAAATTGCCCTGGTAAAGGGTAGGATGCGTTTCATGAGGTAGAAACCCCAAAAATGCTCATTTCTCACCAGTTTCATGCTCTCAGGCAGCTGGGGAGAGCAGAGGACACCCTGGTATCTCCCGGCTGCCCCGTGCGCCCAACCTCCCTTAGACATCAGCGAGTCCGTGCGGCTGAGATGGAGGTGGCACCTCCAGGAGAAAGGACGTCCTGGGACACCTCCAGTCACCGAATGGTTTAGCAAAGGTGAAATCCAAACCACGTCCGAGCGTGGACCTCTTCCTCCAGACCTTCCCAAAACGGATGCCGAAGCCCTTGGCTGGCGGCCGGCATCTCTCCCGCACCATGAGCCGGCGGGACGGTGGCCTCACACCTTGGTTTCGGGTCACGTTTTGCTCAAAGCTTCGTCTCTCCCTTTCCCAGGACCAGCCCTCGGTACCTCTGCGCTGTCTTTTGTTGTATTTTTATTTCGATTGCTTTTCCCAGTCTATAAAATGCCAGTAATAGGTGCTGCAAATCACGGGTGTCTGGATGCTAAACACGCTGCCGCTCGCCGATGGGCTCTTTGTGACCCCGGCACAGCGATACTGATTATTCTTTTCTTTTTTTTTTTTTTCTTTTTCGCTCGGAAAAGAGAATTTCTCTGCAAAACCTAAACCACGACTTCCCGCAACAAAGGAGGGAGCTATTACCGCAAAAAAAAACCCCACAACAACCAACCCACCCAACCTGCTGACTGCAACCAAGACACATCTTCGCAGTATATTACTGCTTATTGGAATATTCCCCGCGTCTACTTTGCCATATGTTTGTCCTCCCTCATTTTAGGTTGTGCTGCTTTGCTAAATTACGTGTTGGAAGCCAACGGAAGGAGGAGAGGGGAGATTGGAAACCCACCAGGGGGGGTTTCTTATCCTTTTTACCAAACTGACTCAAAAAACATGATGAAGGCGCTGCGCCGGCAGCCGAAGCCCCCCCCGAAATTCCCTCGGTGATTAGATTTGGGAGGGGAAGGAAAAAAAACTCAAACCCAAGGGCGATGGTTGCGTCTTCCGTTTTGGGTTCCCCTCTCGAAGTGGCAGTGGAACACTCGGGCGCTCTGTTCGTGCTACTCTCTATTCATACGGTAATTAGAAAGCCGGGAATGACAGCCCGTTTAATGACGGCTGTAATATGTACCTGCATCTCGCCCGACAGCTGGTGCGCTGGAGAAAATGCAGCCATGTTTCTTGGAGATGGGCTAATAGGAAAATCTTGAGCTAACAAGGAAATAAATCTCCCCAAGGCTAAACTTCGCAGAAAAAAAAAAAAAAAAAAAAGGGTTTCGTGCGCAGGGAAAGGAATTTTAAACAAGTCAGGCCAAATTCAGCCTGGCTGGAGCTGAACCGGCGCTGCCGCCAGCCTGCTGCCGGCGTAACGGAGCGCGGTACCTGCGCCTCGGCGCGTTGGGTTTGTTGTTTTTTTGATTTTTTTTTTTGCTGTTTATGCTGGTATAAATCAGGGCTGACACGTCCTGGGTTTTGCACCGGGCTGTAAAAGCAGCAGCCGGGCAGATGCGAAAGGACGCGGCGGTCGGGGCTGGGGGGCTGCTCCCCCGGGCCGGTGTGTGCCGTTAATGACCCCCGTTCTTGGCGTAAGCTGGCAGCCTTGGTGAGGGCTTTGCGTCAGGGTGATGCAACAAAACCCCCCCTGGGTATCTCAGGGGATGAAGAGTATGAGGAGGGTGGAGGTGCGGATGCCGTGTGTGATGTCCAAGCTCAGGCTCTGGCTTTTCAGGCTCGGAGAGGCCAAAGACACAAGGATGGGGCTGAAGGCTCCAGAAAAGAGACCTTTGCATGGCCCCAGGTGATGCAGCGGACCATTCGGAGAAAGATCTGGATCATTGTGCTCTCTGTCTGCATGGGATGGATGAATCCGTGCGTCTCTGTGTCGGAGCATGGGGTTAACCTTCTCCCTTCGAGACCACACCTGGTTTCAAAAGATGATATGGTTTCCTTGAGGTGTTTTCCCAATGAGGAGTCACCTCTCCAGGGTCTCCTTTCCCCTTCAGATCCCTCCAGCATCTACTATAGGTCTTCTGCTTTGCTCCGCTAGATCCACCCAGTTCCTTTTGTGTCTCCATGGGTGATGGCAGCTGGGAAAAACGAAAAGAAGCAGCCGAGGTCTCCTGGCATCCAGCAATCGCCCCAAAGTCCCTCTTGCCCAGTTCAGCCCTGAGACTGGGGCTGGTTTCATTGGGCACAAGGACATCCCTTCGCCCAGCATCCCATCCATGGAGAACCACCCCGATCCGCACCTTCTGGTACCCAATGGGCGCAAGCTGAGGTCACGAAAGGAAAAGGAGCAGGATGGGACCGGGACCCCCTGCTCTGCCGTGAGTTACAACCGTGGGGCTGCCGAGCCCCAGCCCGGCGAGGACCTGCCGGTGCCTCTCGCCGCGGCGATGATTTGCGGCGCGGCCCAGCCCGGCGCGCTGCGTGCCGTCTCCAAACGGATCCGCCTGATCCGGCTCAAGTTCTCCCCAGCACTAATTGATTTCTCCTCGCAGCCAGCTCCCTTTCAGCCCCCCCGCCAGCCCCCAGCCCTCAGGAACCCGGAGATAAAGCCCCGGGGTCTCGGTTTCCTGGAGCCAACCTCCAAACATCTGATCAAGTGTCTTAAATTGTGCGGATTTCGCTTCTTTTTTTTTTTTTTTTTCTCTCTTCCCCTTTCTCAGGCATCCCTGGGGAAGTTCCCAGAACCATTCCTCATTTCTTCCAGCCATCTGCTTGGACCTACGGCGAGAAAAATCTCCCTTCCTCCCAAACTCCCCCTTAAAACCCGCGTTAATCCGACGTCGCACATGGCTTTGGGAAGGGACGTGGGAAACGGCTCCGTGGCGGGAGAGGGACCTCAAAGGAAAGCCGGAGCGAGCGGAAAGCTTTCGGGGAGGGATGGGGGAAGAGGGCCGAGCGCGGTAGCATCCGTGATGCCGTGAAATGGGGCGTCTCGGGATGGGGAAGGGGGTCAACCCCGACCATTGTCAGCCCATAAAAACAAATCCTGCAAACAACTTCTCCGTGTCCTTCCGAGGGAGCTGCTGCTCCGCTCCGTCCCTCCTCGGGCTGTAATTTCAGGGCTCCGAGGGGGTGCGCGTCCTTTCCTGGAACCGCCGGCGCTCCGCATGCTGTGAATAATATTCCGTTTTTTCCATCTGTGAGTAGATTTACGACCCGGCAGCTCCGTTCAGATCTAGGTCTGATTTCGACGGTCGATGCCGGAATGTGATATTTTCCTAAATGTCCCTGTAGTGCCATGAAATCCAGTTATAAAGAAAACAAGGACATGTTTTAACAATAAAACCAATGTGCATGATCTAATTAAATGGCATAATAAAATTAGGAAATAAATGCACAAAGCATGAAAACCTGTTCCTTGAAAAGTGAATCAAATTGGCTGCTAAAAACGAGCGTTTATTCCTCGTGAAGGAAGCTGGAAGATCCCGTCCTCCGTCTCTGGGAAGGGATCTCCGAGCTGGTTTCCAGGTTTTGGGAAGGTTTAGCCGTTAAGGGTTGTTTTTCTCCGAGAGCTGGACAGAGCAGACGGGAGGGGGAAAAGGAAAGAAATATTTGCCTTGTGGATGAATTTACCTGCTGGAAAACCCATCCCGATAATAAATATATCACAAGGGAGGCCAAGATGCCAAAGGTGAGGGAGGAGAGGGGTTTGCTGCCGGGGTTAACTCCAACAAGCCCCAAAAACACGGTCGGGAGACACCACCTGCCCCACAGAGCTGCTGTTGGCAAAAAAAAAGGAGCAAATTTGGTTGCCCAACTCTCAAACCCCTCTGAAATGTGGATAATATTAATCCTTTGCTATCCATAATTTCCTCGTGCCCTCCAACAGTGGGTTCGGGAGCTGGAGCAGGGGAAACTGAGGCAAGGGTGTTTGAGTCAGGAGCCCAGGGGACGTTCCTGGCCCGTGGCAGCGGAGCGGAGGAGGAGGAGGAGGAGGAGGAGAAGGTTTGGTTCTGCGGCTCAGAGCCTCGGATCCCACCACACTGGTGAGGGAAGAGGGAGCGAGACTGAAGCTGGAGGCTCCGGGGGTTGGAATTTCCAAAAGTGGTTTGTTGTTTTTTTTTTTTTTTTCCATTTTTCCATTTTGTATAAGTTTCAAAACCCAGCCTGGAGTCTGGGAACCTCCACATTTCCAAAGCGGGGAGCTCCGACATCTGCAACGACCCCGGTTATCGCCCGCGCGCCCCGAGCCAGGCTGGTGCCAGCAACCACGAGGTTCTGGAGTGGGGGGCTGAGGACCACCTGGGAGCCCCCAGCTCTTCCCTCCCGCTCTCCCGGGGATGCCAGTAGAAAAATTCCCTTCTCCTTCTCTACTTGGCACCGCCGCCCGCCCTTCCATAGCCCATCCATCAATTCGCTTGGCGCGCTCTCCCTCCCAACCGCCTGCGCCGTCTCGCGTACCCCCCCCGTGGTGTTAAATAATTAAACTGTAGCACGTTGTAAAAGAAGAGGGGGGGGGGAGAGAAAAATAATTAAAAAAAAGAGCGATCTGTCTTACAGCTGCGGAATAAAATCATTTGGCAACCGCCGCCGAGATCAGATAACGTTCTGGCAAGCGCCGGTGCCAACGGCGGGCGCGAGTCGGGGCTGGTGGCCTGGTAGATCTGCGGGATTTCGGATGACCCCGGTGGTGGAGTTGGTCCCCCCATGGCAGAAGAAAAGACTCTCCGGCTCCGGCACGGTGGAAAGGTTGTGGTTTTTTTTTTTTCCAAGAGGTGGGAAAAACCTATTCAAAAATAATTATTGCCCAACGTCAGGAGGTACCGGGAGCTCGTAACTCAGCGTGGGAACGCGGGGGGGTTGGGTTATTGCTTGAATCAGCCTCGCGGGGTGTCGATAAGGACACGGGGTCTTATTTATTGCGTAGGTGAGAGCGCGTTCCGGCTCCGCGCCGGCTCCTGCCAACCTCGCGCCGGCGCCGCGGCTCCACGTGCCATCGCGGGAGATGGACGTCCAACCCAACCGCGTGCCATCGCGGGAGATGGACATCCCAACCCCGCAGCCAGGGACGCCAGACGGGTAAAAACCCCAAGAGTTTGGGGCCTTTTCTTTCCTTTTTGCCATTTTGCTGCCTAAAGAAACTTTCTGATTTATTCTTAGCCCCCGTTTTTCACGCTTAAGGGCATGACACACATTATCATTCACCACCTTCGTTTACATGTAGCAAACATAGGTCAATTTATTTCTAAATCCCCTTTTTTATGGCTCTATTGAACTATTTGCCACATTATTTATACGTTAATGCGATGAATCCCTCTGGATATCGCACTGTCTAATAAATAACGCGACAAATCATTAAGCAGGGTGATAAAATCAAGCCATTTAAAAATACATCAACCTGTGTTGCTTTCGTGTAAAATAAGCTCCAGGGGCCCATCAGCGCTGGAGAGGAGGTGAGAGACGCAGGCACACACACAAAAAAAAGGCAAAACACCTGCTTTTGGCGAATATCGTGGAAAATGAGGACGTGGCTGGTTGGGGGTTGGGGTTTTTTTATGTAGGTGACGAGGCTGGAAGGGGAAGGATGGAACAAAAGGGAGGATGATGCGGGGTTGCGGTGAGGGATGGATGGTTTTGGGTGCGGAGCTGAAGGCAGCCGGGCAAAATGGGCTCCCCAAAACCACGCGAGACCCAAATCCCGCCGTCGGCAGGATGAGACGCGCGGGCACGGCACGGCACGGCTGTCGGCATCCTCCCGAAACGGTTACGTAGGTAAAGGCAAAGCTGACTTGCTGCAACACGCTGAGGCGTTCGCAGCTCCCGGCTTTGGGCGAGGAAAGGTACCGGGTGGGAGAGCGGATCCGCAGTCCCGGCACCGCGGCTGGGATTTTCCAGAGGAGTCGTGGCCACGGGATCCCAAATCCCGGGCGGTCAAGCAACGTGTGCATTGGGGAGGAGAGGTGGCACCTTGTTCACCCAGCCACAGGTGGGTTAGACAGTGAGTGCTTTGGCATCCCTGATAGCACCCAAAATCCTTCCAAGGATGAGGGAGGTGACCAAGGCCAGTGGGAAGGCAGTGTCAGAGGAATAACAGCTTCCACCTGCTTTTGCCTTCATCACCCACCTCCCAACATCCCTAAAAACGGGTTTTGCATCCACAGAGGCTCCATCGTCCCCGGCGAACAGATCCACTGGCTCCAGGTGAATCCCGAACCGGAGGGGCCTTTGCTGGGCACCATCTCACCCAAACCCAAGGAGAAAACCCGCCTGACTCGCCTGCTCGCTGCTCCGGAGCCATCGCTTGCCTCTGGCACTTACAAATGATGTAATCCACTTTATTTGTGTGACAACAAAACGGTTATTATAGTAATAAGTATAATTAGCACAAGACAATTACCATAATAATACATTTCCCTTGTTCCAGAGGTACCTTTAAAAAACAGGTTTATTTAAGATTTTGAAGAAATAAATAAGAATTGCTCAGCGAGGCGCAGCAATAAAGCGTTTTGTTGTGCTGATGCGTGGGGAACGAGAAACAGCGTCTGCCAGAGGCGAGCGTGGACTCGGAGGTCACTGGGTTGCTGTTTGCCCAGAGCTCGGGAAAAACTCATCCCAAATATCTTCTCCGGGCAGGCAACGCAGCTGGGGAGAAATGGGAAATGTGTGGGATAACCTGGACAGAGCACTCTAGCATCATCTCCCAATAGATGCAACCCATCAAGCTCGAGGATGGTGCTCGGATGTGCCACATGCAGGTGGTGGACCTCCAAAAGACCTCGATTTGGTGGCCACCATGGGAGGAAATTCCCCGAGAACTTTTTCAGGGCTCGATGCTGTCGCTTTTGAAGATGCTACAGGGAAGTGGAGCTTGAGGAGCTGCTGATAATTACATAGGGTTAAAAAATGCCTTTTTTTTTTTTAATTTTAAAAACACACCCTTTGTGTCCATCTGAAGAGCAGGGAAGCATTTCCAGGGAGCTTGGGTCTGGAGGTGCTTCAGGGCTGGGAGTTGAGCATCACGCCAAGGGCTTAGCTGCTCTGCGGGGTCTTTAGGCTGGGTTTTAAGCCCAGAGTTGTTAAAAATAGTCTGGGAGACACGTTGCCGATGTGACACCCTTGTTCCCAACGTGTCCGACTCCAGTCGGGCTGAAAATGTCACCTTCGATGGACCTTGTGTCCTTCCACTGAGTTGAACGGGAGATGGAGAAGCTGTGGGAGCAGCGCAGTCCCCTCCTAACCCATCTGGCACCCCCCACCCCCAAAATCCTCTCCTGCTCAATCCTTTATACCCTGATGTCTCTCTCCAGTGTGGATTATCCAGTGGCTGGTAGGGTTGTGCTTTGGTTACAGCTTTTCCTTTGGTTGGAGAGGTCATGTCCACGGAGATGGTGGAGATGGTTGGAGAACAGGGTGCCCAGAGAAGCTGTGGCTGCCCCATCCCTGGCAGTGTTCCAGGCCAGGTTGGATGGGGCTTTGGGCAACCTGGTGTAGTGGAGGGTGTCCCTGCCCATGGCAGGGGGGTTGGAACTATATGGTCTTGAAGGTCTCTTCTATAGGACCTTCTATTCTATGGGTCAGCAAACGGGCATTTTCTCACTCAAAACAAATGGTGAAAACGCATCCAGCTGGAGCTGTGGGCGCAGTGGAGGCAACTGCCAAGGACGATGGCTAACAAGCCTCTTGCTGCTGCCTCTCCTTGCCACCAAGTGACCCCATGGGCAGCATCTCCCCAGCCACTGTGCTCAAAACCAGTTCAAAACCAGTCCCGGGCTCCTACTTTGCTGCTCCTGTCTTTTGTCCTTGGCTCACCCAACGCTGCATCGGCAGGACGCCTCTTCCAGAGCATCACTCTGTGTTTTGGGGCAGGATTTGGGGATTTTGGGTGGAGGCAGCTGCGTCGGAGCCGCCTGGCGCTGACTCATCACTGACCCAAGGGCTGAATCACCTTTTTCTTGGTCTCCTGGCCAAAAGGGACGGGTTTTCCACTCAGCCCGGCAGAAGAAGCTGCTGTTTCTCCAGGATGGTGTTTGACCACCAGTAAAACCATCCCAAATTTCCTCAAGCCCTTAACTTTTTTTGCATTTAACCCCTTCCAGCTCATCCCAGGAATGAGATCTGGGGGACATCACCTCTTGCTCATCTCCTTCCACAAACTCTCTGGGTCCAGCTCTGACCCGAAGACTTTTTCTCTTCCTGCCTTTGAAGCAGACGACGTCTCCTTGAGCGTAAACACAAGCCTGGCCTCGGTATTTTTAAAAGAGGCTTTGAAAAATTCACTTTAGGACTATTATTCCCGCAGCCTTATTATTTTCAGATGCAGAGCGAGCCGTTTGGCAGCCGGCAGCCGGAGTTAATACGATGCAAATGCGGCGAATCCACCGCAGCTGAACTCCTTACATCCCGGAGTACGGCTGCGCCCTTGATTTCTTGACAACGGCTCTTTGGAAAGACACCAAAACCTCTTTCTGCAAAGGATTTTTTTTTTTTTTTTTTTTTTTTTCCTCTTCTCAAGTCTGGTTCGACCGAAAGTTTATTAGTGGAAAGGGGGTAATGAAAATAACGTGAGCTGGCATCGTAAACACGCACGCTCAGACGGAGGAGCCGAACGCAGTTTGGAACGAGCCGTGTAAGCACCACGGGATCGTATTCCTGCAATCCTCCCAGCCAGCCGAACGCCAATAATTAGCCATAAATAATACCTAGGCTCCTCACAGCAGGTTAATCCACTATAAACACGAACCGAGCTGGAGAAATAACCCCAGGATGGAAAACAGCCTGGTAGCCAAGCGCAAAGTTTCGCCCAGACGGAGCCGTTGCCAGATTTCGAGTCGCTGGATATAAACAGTTTCTTGGCTCGTCTGGCGGCTCTTTGGCCACTGAACAGCTCTGCCTCCGTGGGGGGGTTCGGGGCTGCTCCACGCCGCGGCGGGGACACCCGATGGCTGCCGTCCTTCCTCGCGGCACTCCCGAAATCCCGGTGGGATGCAGGTGGGGTTGGCTGGATTTGCGAGGGTGGGTGCACGGGGAGGCTGCTGGGGACACCGTCGTGAACGAGGAGCCCAGGATCCATCCAGGTGGATTGAAGCGTGGAGCTTCGGGGTGGATTTCACCTGCCACCGACCCTGGATGAGTCTCAGGAGACATCAAGGTGGTCGTCTGATCTACAGCCCCCCCAAATTATCCAGCGGCGGTGAAGGGAGAGGACAGATGACCCAAAATACACCTTTTCTCGTGGATCCATGGGGATGTCCTGATGTTGAAGATGACAAAGCCTGGCCATGAGTCATGACCGTGGGTGACCAGGAGGTGCCAGAGGTTCCACCAACCTGCTGAGATAGATACTCAACCTGACCCCCTGCCCCGGACCCTTGTCTCCCACCACCCGGGCGGACCAGGACCGAGTTGCCCGGGACGCCGGCTCATGCTGGATTCCCCTTCGCAGGAGCTGCCAAAACTTAGTCTAAATAGAGGACGGTTAAGTCAGGCAGATCCCCATCCAGGACCTCTCGGCTGCTATTTATAAAAGCCGCTGCTTTCGTTAGAGCCGAGCGGGAGAGCGCGGAGGGCTCACGGAGTCTGGGAGAGCGGCTGGAGCAGCGTGTCTGCTTCGAAGACAGCTCCGTGTCCGTAACGCTCTGCAGATGTTCAACCAAAAACAATTTAGTCATCAGCTGCTTTCATTTTCCTATTTTTTTTAAATTATTTTTTTTCCCCCTCTTCCCTTCCCATATGCATATTTTTTTCTTTCCAAGCTACAAACCCCACATGCTTTCCCCCCTCTGACGGGATAACCCCAACCCTCCAACGGGACCAACCTCCCTCCAGCCCTGCCCCAACCTCTTCCCTTGAGCCAAAATGTCTTTTTAAATGCCACAAGGGTAGGAAAAAAAGCCAGAACCCCAAACCCACAGGTCACGAGGGTGCCCAAGGTGGGACTCCAAAGGTCCATCTCGGTCGTTTCTCTCTGTCCCAGTGTGGTTGGGGGGCCTGGGCTGGTCAGGGTGGGGGACGCATTAAGGATCCATCCCCTGTCAGCAACCAGCTTTGATGTTTTAAGAGAAAAATCCTGGATCTCTCCCGCTCAGGGGCTGCTTTCCTGCTCAGATGGATTAATCTAAAGCAAAGGAAGAAATTCATAGCAAAAAGCCCCTGGGAAAGGGAGTAAGAGGGTGGAAAAGCTCCGTCGGTGGCCCCATCTACTGAAATAAGAGGTTTTCCATGGCCAGGGAAGGGATGGGGGGCTGGAGATGGGGTCTGGGGGGAGGACAACGCAGGATGGGATGTCTGTCCCTGGGCAAACCCGTTGCCTGCAGCTGGAGAGGTTGGACCTGCTGGGAAATGCAGCCGTTTCTCCCCTAAAAAAAAAATAAATAAAAATATTGGGTGTCAGCCCTGATGTGAGTTGGGCAGGAGGGTGAAAAAAAAGGCCATTTTCTGTCCCAGCATAATTCCTCCTTGTCACTCGCCGCGAGGAGCCGCATTCCAGCCCCACCAGCCGAGGCAAACTCTCCAAAAATATCTCTTTCACGAGAAGTTATGGTTTTCGGCTTCCTCTCTCGGGGCAAAATCCTTCCCTACCCCCATCCCTCCGTCACAGCAGCCCTTTCCAGCCAGCAGAGAAATGAAACACAGAATATTTTGCCCCAGATCTTTCCAGCTGCGGCCAAGAAAAGACACGGCTCCGTTGAAGCCAAACGTGGCCCCTTTCCAGCTCCCATGAATGGGATGTTTGGAAACCAGTTAGGATTTTTTTTTTTTTCACTGGGTTGTCAAAGAGCAGAAGGAGGGGCAGGAGGGCTGCTGGGTTGTTTTATTTATATATTTTTTTAAGAGACATCTCTGACGTCATTTATTTTAAAAGGAGAAAAAGGGGAAAGGTGAAGGGGTAAAAAATGGCTATTTATGCAACTGTTCTTGGCACGTGAGTGTACGTGTCACCTAAGAACTTTGAACCCAGAGGCCGAGACCAAGTGGATGAGGCCGTGATGCTCGGCTCTGCCAAATTTTGTTGAACCAGCAAAGAAGGATCCCAAAGGAGGATTTTCAACCCTTCGTAGACATCAGAGAATCCACACGGCACGTCATCCTCCGCAGTTGCTCATGGTGAACTCAATGCTGCCCGATCCACCATTCAGGATCCTCTTCTTTCCACCCCCAATAATCTTCTTTCCACCCCCAATAATCTTCCTTCCACCCCCAATCCCCTTCTTTCCACCCGCAGTCCTCTTCCTTCCACCCAGGAGCCTCTTCTTTCCACCCCCAATCCTCGTCTTTCCACCCGCAATCCTCTTCCTTCAACCCAGGATCCTCTTCTTTCCACCTGGAATCCTCTTCCTTCCACCCAGAATCTTCTTCCTTCCACCCACGATCCTCTTCTTTCCACCACAATCCTCTTTTTTCCATCCAGGATCCTCTTCCTTCCACCCCAAATCCTCACCTTTCCACCCACGATCCTCTTCTTTCCACCCAGGATACCTTTTTTTCCGACGACCGAATTTCAGAGAGAACTCCCTTGCCCAATCCCCTTCGGATTAGCCCCGAGTCGCTCCTCTAAGCCTCATACCTCCAAGACGACGGTGCCAATTAGGGATCGCGTGTTCACAATTAAGCGCGTTGGTATCGCCGAGAAATAAAATAAAACTAAAATATCAAGCGGAGCCCATTATATCGGCTAATTGGCCGACGGCACGGAGCGGGTGTTAAAATGGGTCTTTTAACTGTGCGTTAATCTCCCCGAAGACAAACTGTTTGTTTTCACGTTTTTACGGCTCTCGCTCCCACACACGTTGTATATTTTGACCCGGATGATGGACAGAGTTATGGGAGACAACTGTAAAAAAGTAATTGCAAATTATGAAAAACATATATAGCCTTTTCAGGCTGGTGGATGAGGCAGCGTGGCCGGTGTCTGGTGAAGATTTAATGCTCTTGGGCTTTATTATCTCCATCTAACCATCCATCCTTACGAAGCGATGGCGGTGCAGTCCGCTGCTGTAATAGCCCCAAAACGCCGCAGCCTGCGGAAGCGATAAGGCAGCTCGCGCCCGGCCAGTATTCGAGCATCATTTTATCCGTTAAACCCGTGCAAAATGGCCGGTTCTCCAAGGTCAAGGCAGTTGGGGCGATACCAAAGCCCCATCAATCCCCGTGACGTTAACGAGGTGGTAGAAGTAGGCTCTTGGCCAGGCTGTGGTTTGGCTGAGGATGAGGAGTTGGGCTGCGCGCCGGGGAGCTGAGAGGCGTGTCTCCACCGCGGCGGGCTGGCACAACCCCCGTGGGGTCCCCCAGGCCACCGAATCCACGATGATGGCTCGTGGCCACCAAGTCAACACAGTTGAGTTGACGACGCTGGTGTGTTTGGTGTTGGGAGAAGCCAGGATGACCCAACGGTGACCATGTGCATGGTGCAACACGTGTGCAATGACCCTGGCCACCACATGTCCACCGTACCAAGAGCTATGTATGTCCTCAGTGGTGGTAGAAGCTCTCTGGGACCATCCAGAAACCACAACTCAACCTCCAGACTGCGCTGGGGCGATATTTCTGGGAAAAACAATAAAAAAAGGCACATGAGGGAAACCCATCGGCAGGGTAGCCCAGGCTGGGAGGTGCTCAGCAGCAGTCAGGATGATACCACAACCCTCTCTGGCAGGTCTCTCCCACCCGACAGACGCTCGCCCCACGGTCAGCCATCGCTGGCAAGCCAACAAGGCCGGATGCTGGCAAGGAGCTGACAGCGAAATGAAAAACATCAGGTTGGAGATGCTCCAGCTCCTTGACAAGGCGACTACTCACACGCGGCGATGCCAGATGAGCCGCGGCCAAGAGGCAAGGGCCAGCTCCCCGCGGGGACGCTGCTCCGTGCCGGCCCCAGCCGCAGCCGCGGGTGGGAAGGGAGGGTTGTAAAAACACCTCCACGCCTGGGATTTTACGACTTGCTTCCAAAAAGATTTAGGTCCTCCAGGAGGAGGTCCGGTGGCAGGCGGCGGGATGCCGGCTCCCTGTGCACAGCGACGTGCAGGTGAGTTGGAAAACCTCCCAAAATTGGCCAATTCAAGATCTCCAGGCTGGAGAGGAGAGGAGATTATCCAAGATGTATTGGTTGGGTGTCACCTCCCTGATCTTCAGCAGTGGTGTCTAGCCAAGAGTGTCCTCCAACTTGTCCCATGGAAGGGGAGACATTGAAGCCAGGGCAGAGGAACCACCATGAAGGTCTTCACACTCTCCATTGACTCTAGCCCAGCTCTCGACACTTGCATGGGATAAGGAAGGTGGAAGCCCTGAGGCAGGTGGACGGTCTCCATCCTTGAGATCTCAATTCCTGAAGTCTTCAAGTCTTGGTCATCTCCAGTGACCCAAGGTTGGCCGAGAGTCCTCCAGAGTCCCTTCCAGCCAACACTGCTGGTCCCTGCAAACTCAAGGGAGCCAAATCCCGCTGTGGCACCCCAAAGAGCCTCCACAAGAGCCCAGATTTGTCTCCTAGTAGTAGCCGTCAGGCGCTTTTAAATCAATGCCCCCCCCAGCCGCCGCAGCACCGGCGCCGGCAGCTTTATAGGGAGGTATTTCCGGAAAGTGCCGGCCATCGGGAAGGCGGCGTCTGCGCCGTCACTGGGCTGGAAGGAAACGTCACAGGATTGGTTTTTGTTCAAAATCCAAGACAAAGGTGGGGTTTGGAGGTTGAGTTTCCGGGGGGGAAGGGGTGGTGGAAGCCTTTTGGGTTTAAGGGAGGGAATGTGGGGCTTCAGCCCAAGCTTCGTCGCTTCGGGATGGGTGGGGTCCACCTACCCACCTACCACCACGGTGGACACACCGCTGTGGTCATCGTTAGGCTGAGAGGTCTCCCCACCACGTCAACCTGCATATGGTGGGATGTTCCCATCGGTAAAGTTTCAATGCCCAAACATCCAGGAGGGAAACTGAGGCACAAGGACCCACTTTCCTTGTGGTCAGCAACAGTCTTCAAGATGCCACCAAATGTCTCCAGGAGGTGATTTGGGTGGGTTAAACCTCTGTCCCTGAGCTCTTGTTTCCTCACATGGGTAGTGTTGGTGTCCCAGATCCCTGACTCACCTCCTGCGACATCCCCTTGCTGCCCCGCGGCTGGAAAACCTCACGAAATCCTCTTCATCACGCGGGCTTTATTGCGCTGTAAAAGGTGTGGACCTTCCAGTCCAGCCTGGCGAAGGAGGGAGAAAAAGATAAATAACACGTCCCCGTAAATCCCGCCGAGATGAATGGAGAGTCGTGGATAATACGGGTACGTGCAGAAGTGGCAGCACCCCGGTGGAGCCTCCATGTGCTTCAGGGAACGGTGGATGAGGCTGTTGGCCATGGGATGCCGTTGGCCATGGGATGCCGTTGGCCATGGGATGCTGTTGGCCATGGGATGCTGTTGGTGATGGGATGCTGTGCGTGGCAGGATGCTGTTGGTGATGGGATGCTGTTGGTGATGGGATGCTGTTGGTGACGGGATGCTGTTGGTGATGGGATGCTGTTGGTGACGGGATGCTGTTGGTGATGGGATGCCTTTGGCGATGGGATGCTGTTGGCAATGGGATACTATTGGTGGTGAGATGCTGTTGGTAGGATGCTGCTGGTGATGGGGTGCTGGTGGTGGTGGGATGCTGGTGGTGGTGGTATGCCATTGGCAACGGGATGCCATTGGTGATGGGATGCTGTTGGCAATGGAATGCTGTTGGTGACGGGATGCCATTGGCGACGGGATGCCATTGGTGACAGGATGCCATTGGCGACGGGATGCCATTGGTGACGGGATGCCATTGGTGACAGGATGGCATTGGTGATGGGATGCCGTTGGCAATGGGATGCTGTTGGTGATGGGATGCCGTTGGCAATGGGATGCCGTTGGCGATGGGATGCTGTTGGTGATGGGATGCCATTGGCAACGGGATGCTGTTGGTGATGGGATGGTGCTGGCAATGGGATGCTGTTGGTGGTGGGATGCCGCTGGTGATGGGATGCCATCCAGTGCTGCCTAACTGCTCCATACCTCAGTTTCCCCACCTCCATCTTCACGGGATGCTCCTGGGCCTCTCTGCCTCCTCATCCCCCACCACCACACACCAGCTCCCCCATTCCCACCCATCCCTGTGCATCCCCCCGCAAACAACTAGAGCCCAAATGCTCTTTGGCTCCTTCAAAGCACCAAATCCAGCTCGAGGAGCAAAACCCCGGTAACGCGGCTGCTCTGACCACTGAGCCGCGCTCCCACGTGCGCCGCAAGATTTATCCCTGGGTAGTTGGCTGAGTTTCTAACGAGAGCCAAGACGGATGCTCCACTCACCAGTTAATAGGCCGGGTCTTGGATTAGTCACACTAACTGGCATCAATGCGCTGATTTTCTTTTTATTGCACATTATAACTCATGCCTGGGGAGGAGAGATAGAGGAGTCTGGTGGCACTGGGAAGATACGGCTCCAGCCGCCCAGGATTGGTCGTTCCCCGGCTGCCAGGGGTGGACGGGAGGGAGGGCTTGGTGCCCCCAACCAGGGACCCTCATGGTGGGAAGGGGGAGATGGGGATGAGGAGGGTGAGGGGGGGACAGTCGGTTCCAGCATCTCGTCTAGGGGGCTGTGCAGCAGCTTTGCCATCCTCTTCACCTCCCAGGCAGGAAGGACACGGCACCGCTGGAGTCCCCGTTGCATCTCCTGAAGCTTCTCCTGGTGGGTTTTGGCGTTGGACCAGATGTTTAGAGACTGGAGGGGGGATCCTCCAGCATCTCCCACCCCCAAGAGCACCAGGATCCAGGTGGCCACGGGATCGGGGCAAGCCATGGACCACAAATCCCCATCTCAACTGGCCTGGATGTGTCGGCACTCAACTCGATGGGTGCCCCGGTGTATCTCCAGCACCCATCCGTCTCCAGTTCCTGGGGTGGAAATCCCAGCTCGGAGGGGCCGGAGAAGCTCCGGCAGCCAGGCAGGAGCCGGCAGCAGCTCCGCGAGCTCCTGCGAAGCTGTTCTCTCCCCATCTAGTGACCGCAACACGCATAGCAGGACGCGCGATGTCAAAAATTATTTGGGACCCTCCCAAATTCTTTAGGAACCCAACAAACGAAGAAGAGCTCCCAGAAAACAACCCCTTCGAAATCAAACCCACGCCAGGTGGGTGCTTGGATGTGTCACCCGCGCGACACCGGCCAAAGGGGTCCCGTCCCTCGCGTGCCCCCAAACCGGGGGCACCCCGAGGTGTCCCCACCCTGGGAGGCCTCGAGCACGAGGCGGCTCCGACCGCAGCCACCGCGGGGAATATTTTTTCCCCCCCCTCCACTTTCCCCACTCAGCAGCTGGTTGTGATTTACGGCTCTCGCCTCAACGTTGCCACGTGGCCGAGCTCCCGTGGGCGCCCGCTCCGAGCCCCCGAAATCCCGGCGGGGGCCGATGGGATGCTCAATTTTATTTTTTTTTTAATATTATATTATTTTGGCACCGCACACGGTGCTTTATTTGGCTTTAAAACGCCAGAAAGGGGAAAAAAAAAGCACCAAAATTGGCCTCGATCGCTGGGGTTGCGGCTGTATCCGGAGGGTGCCGCCGGGCTGGGGATGCCCCCGCTGGCACTGGGCACCCCGAGCCCCCGGGTGAACAGTGATTTTTTTGGCTCTTTCACCCTAATTTCTCCTCTTTGAGGTGACGTGGGCATCGAGGGAGCGTTTTCCCTCGGGGTTGATTCATCTCAACCCGCTTCGGCGACGCTTGGGCCTGGCTTCCCCAGCGCCCAGCCCGTCACCGGGGCATCAGGGCACCTATTTTCCACCCCCCCCAAACCCAATCCTTGACTCTCTCTCCACACCAACCCCAGCCTCCCCCTTCCCTTTCCCACCTCATGGCACGTTTCAAGCTTTACACCCCAAAACACAAAGGCTCCGGCTCTCCCCGGATCCGACGCGCCTGCCGATGCCGGTGATTCACGAATCCTTTTTTTTTTTTTCTTTCCCCAGACATTTCCATAACTTTCTCAACCTTTCCAGAGGCAAAACGCGGCTGATAATTGTTTTCATGCAAATTAGAGCCAATTAAACCGAGATAGAGTTTACTGGAAGGCGAGACGGACTTTCTGCGGAGCGAAGCCTGTCGGAATTTCGTCACGGCGTTAATTACAGGTTGACGCGGGGGTGATTGTGCGGACGCAGCTCGGGCGCGCGTTGGCCCCTGGCAGGTTTATTTTCATCTTTTTGGAAGGTTTTTAATCTTTTTCCAGCAAAAAAAAAGCACAGGGCAGGACTTCTCCTGCCTGCTCCGTGCAGGGAGGGCTCCATCCCGGCTGCAAACGGGGTGTAGGGTGGAGGCAGGATCCAACCCCCGCTTGGGGCAGGGAGGGAAATTTGGGGCCGTCTTTTGGCAGGAATGCCGAAATCGCGGGAGCGAGGAGCAGGTAATTGCTTTGCAGCCTCCGGAGCCTCGCGGAGCCCCAACGGGAGGCAGAACTTTGCCGACGCAGCCGTAAAATATGCAGGGAACAAGCTGGAACAGGCCAAGCCGCCCAGGCTCCAGTCGCCCGCTGCGCCCGGCTCGCCCCGGCTCTGCTCGCGATGGAGCACAAGGAGGAACGTGCTCTCCTCACATTTTTTTTTCCGTCATTTTTTTTCTTTCCCCTTTGGCATTCCCAGGCAATTCTTGCAGAGAGCGGCCCGGCGGAGCTCGTGGAGAGGTTGGTGTGAGGTGGGTGCAGAACCGAGGTGAGATCTTTGCTCGGCTTGGCTCCGGTTGTTGGGTGCTCCCGTGGTGCAAGAGTGAACCAAGATGGAAATGTCTCACAATGCAAGAGCAAAGCCAACGTGGAGATGCCCTGTGGTGCAAGAGCAAAGCCAAAGTGGAGATGTCCCATGGTGGAAGAGTAAAGCCAAGGTGGGAATGTTGAGTGATGCAAGAGCAAAGCCAAGGTGGGGATGTCCAGTGGTGCAAAAGCAAAGCCAAGGGGGGGATGTCCCATGGTGGAAGAGCAAAGCCAAGGTGGGGATGTTGAATGGTGCAGGAGCAAAGCCAGAGTGAGAATGTCCCACTATGCAAGAGCAAAGCCAAGGAGGGGATGTCCAGTGGTGCAAAAGCAAAGCCAAGGTGGGGATGTCCCATGGTGCAAGAGTAAAGCCAAGGAGGGGATGTCCAGTGGTGCAAAAGCAAAGCCAAGGTGGGGATGTCCCATGGTGCAAGAGCAAAGCCAAGCTGGAGATGTCCCATGGGAGAAGAGCAAAGCCAATTTGAAGATGTCCCATGATGCAAGACCAAAGCCAACGTGTGGACGTCCAGTGGTGCAAGAGCAAAGCCAAGGTGAGGAGGCTCCCGTGGTGCAAAAGCAAAGCTGCAACGTTGATGCTCCCCCCGTGCAAAAGCAAACCCAAGGCTGGGACGTCCCCCCGGTACAAAACCAAACCCCGAAGGGTCCCGCACCGACCCCACGGTCCCTCCCAGCCCTGCCCCAACCCACCCACCACCCACCACCCCGGCCTTTCCACGCGGGGACTTTGCCCTCCTCCCGCCCGCTGTTGGACAGGGTACAAAGCAGCCCAGCACCGCCGGCGCGGCGACGAGCCGGGACGCGCCGAGCCCAGACGGGAGGTGGTTGCCCAGAAAATGCGCCCTGGAGAGGCAAAACCTTCGCCGATGATGCCAACCCCACCAGCCCCGCTGCCTCCTCGCCGGCAGCGAGTCGTTTGCCTTTTGATCAGCAAATAAAATATAATTAGTCTTTTTTTTCTTTCTTTTTCTCTGTTTTTTGGGGTTTTTTTTGCATTTCCCCCCACCGTCAGCAGAGACTGACGGAGCAAATTTCTATTTTTTGCCTTTTTCTTTCTTTTCTTGTCTTTTCCCTACTCGAACCATCCGCTGGCGACGCTCCTCCGTGAACAGCGGAGGATTTTGTGGGATTTGTCCCCTTCGGACAGTGCCCGTGGCAGGATTTGGCCCCCCCGGCAGCCGAAATCACCTCCCTGGGGCTCGCTGTCTCCTGCTTGGCTTCTCCAGTGTCTCATAAAAGGTTGTGCCCCAGTGGAGGCCATCGGTGCCATTATGTCCCCTTTTCCCAGCTGCCTCATTTGGGGTAATTTAGGGTTTTTTGCCCCGTTATTGACGTGGCTGAGAAATGGCAAAATTTGGTTGGATTTTGGCGAGGGCTGAACTGCCTCCGATGATATTTGCACGAAGCATTAAGAAATAATCGGAAATAAGAGGTGGGAGGGGGAGAGGGTGACCAGGAGCACCCCAGGGTGCTGCCTCTGCCGCCCACCCGGGGCTGGGGAGGGGGTGGTCACCCCTAAAACCTCACCCCCTTCATCGTGACTTGCTGGATCTGTGTGCGTGTCCCCCCAAAAAAACCCTTTGGCAAACTCAGGGAAGGGAAAAGCTGAACTGCAAAAACGCCGCTCGAACCCTCGGACCCCCCCCCCAATTTTGCAGCGTTTCAACTCCGCCTCATCTCATTAGATTTTTTTTCACCCCCCTCCAAAAAAAAAAAAGAACCTCCGGGGAGAGGCACAACCCCAGGAATGTGGCTTCAGACCCGGGAAGGCTGGAAAAGGGGCATTGACTCAGCTGCTGGCCCCTTTTTGGGGTTCCTGGAGGGATGTGGGGCTGTTTCTCCAGCGGTTTGGGATCCCTGTGTCCATCTTCATCCAACCCACAGGTCGTGTTTAATTACTAATGATTAATTTTCCCTCCAGACAACCATTTAATTGCTTTTGTGACCAGCAGCCGACCCTGGAGGAGGAAAAAAAGAGGACATCCCTCTGCCACTGCCACCCCACGCGACCACGGTCACCTCCCCCAGCCCTCCCCAATGTCCCCAGGGAAATGCCACGTCCCCACGGGTGACACTTTTCAGCGCAGCCGTTTTATCCCAAATAAGAAGCTTCTGCCAATCCATATCCACGGCGATGCCGGCGAGGAGGATCTCGTTTCCTACGTGAATTTATTTACCTGCAGCTCCTGGGTCTGGTTGGAGAGCCCTGAGCAAACGGCTCCTTCCTCCCTGTGTGGCTAGTTATAGTCCAGGATATTTATAAACAAGCCCAAAACGCTCCGAACGGATCGAATCACCCATAAAAACACGGAGATTTGCAAAGTGGACGCGGCAAAGGGTCGGGGGGAGGAACCCACCGAGGTCTGCGGCGGTGTGGAGCATCTCCTGGGCATCAGGAGATGGGGGTTTGCTCATTTTCCCCTAGGAATTTGGGGGGTCAGGGTGGAAAATGCTTGATTTCCACCCAAAAATACCCCCAAGGATCTCAGCGGCTCTTGGATGTGTCACCGCTGTGCGGCTACTGAAAGCGGAGCGGTGGCCACCAAAACTTCTGCCACCTCCCCGGCTCCAAAAGGGATGAATTTCACCCCAAATGACGCCCCGTGGTTGGAACAGCAGGAAAAAGAGTAAACTGGGGCAATTTTCCGGGATTTTTGGGTCACTCGTGACACGGAGTGACGGGAAAGGGCTGGTTTGTCCGTCCGTCCGTCCGTCCCGCCGTGTGCGGGTGCCCGAGGTTGGCACCAACCCAGCTGGGCGGGGGTGGCTTTATGCTTTGATTAACCCCCTTCCGGTTAAATCAGGCGCCCAAAATTTCCCAAAAAACACGGATATTGGGAAAAAAATCACCAGGAGGGAGGCTGCAGGGAGCCGGAGCCAACCAGCCCTCGGTGGCGGCAGTCGGCGAGAGCCGCTCGAACGTTTCAGACCGGAAAAAAAACCACAAACCAACCAAAAAAACCTCTTTTTTTTTTTTCATTTTTTCATTTTATTAACATACTATTTTTTCGGAAGCGGCGGATTCGCGGGCGGAACGTGGCCGAGGCAGTTTTTTTTTTTTTTTTCCTCTCCGGGGGCAAATAAATAAAGCGAAATGAAACCGGGGGGGAAGGAGCATCGCCTGACCTTTTCCAAGACAATTAAAATCCCGGCAGAAATGGTGTTTTAAGGAGCACGATCCAAGCTTTGCATGGAAAAAAATATTAAAAAAAAGCTTTAATTTTTTTTTTTTTTTTTGCTCAAGGTTTTTTTTTTTCCTTCGGTCAGCTGTTTTTTTGGGGGGAATAAGTGGGTTTTTGGGTGCGTTTGTACATAATGATGGTAATTTGGAGCGGTGTGGGGGCTGAAAATTTCCCCGGTGTTTTTTGGAGGTGTTTTTTTTTTAGGGAAAATGTGGATATTTCTACCTGGTGGCCTTTTTATTCCCCCTCCTCCCTCATCCCTGCAGCCTCGCTCGGGTTTATAGAGCATCTCTGCGGTGCTCATTACCACCGTGTCTGTTCTTTTGGACTATTTTAACTTTTTTTTTATTTTATTTTATTATTTGATTTTACGACTTTTTTTTCTTTTTTTTTCCCCCCTCTCCCAGGTAATACCAAAAAAATAAAAAAAAGGGAAAAAAAGAAAAAAAAAAAGCCCATCCTGCAGCCCCTTTGCCTGGAGGGATCCGATATAAAATACAGAACAATTTGTCAGTTACAACAGGAAATAAAAATGATGTATTAGAGGGACAGAGCCAACCTCCACCCCGCTCCCATCGGCAAAGGTTTCACCTCCTCTCGTTGTAAGGAGCTGGAAAAAAGGCTGGAGAAAACAGGCTTTTGGGGAAATATTTGGGATTTTTCGGGGAGGATTTTCCAGGCTGGGGAATGTCAAATCATCTACAATTGGGATTTTTAACCCAAAACGCAGTGGTTGGACCCTGAGAGGCTTCAAAAGCTGCAGAGGGGAAATCAAGGATCTAAAAATGTCCTTTAATTCTCTTTCCATCAATAAAAAATGTGGATTTTGAGGCTGAAAACACACTGTGGGAATCAAAGTGCTCTTACCAGAGCCAGACCCGCAGCCAAATTTTCCCAAATGTTCCATCTTGAGGGAGAAAATGGCCAAATTTGGGGTTTCTTCACCAAAAATGAGTCTTTCCTACGGGAAGCTGTGCTCCCAACAAAAACACTCATGTCCAAAAATGAGGCAGAGGGGAAAAAATGGTTGAAAAATGCTGGAAAAAAATGGTATTTCACCATCATCCTCCTGGATTTTTTTGATTTCGGCGTCTTCCCAGAGCATCACTGCGAGAGATGCTGGTGAGGAGCTGGTGCAAGGAAATAAGGTTGGGGTTTTTTGGGGGGAGAAAAATGAAATATTCCATTCCAGAGGAGGGAAGATTTCCCTGGGAAGCTTTGGATGGAGTCAGGATCTTGCCCCAAACACGCTTTGCTTCATCCGAGCACCCATGGGAGATGGTGGGGTGGGGGGGAGGAAGCCCCAGAAATGCTTCCGAGAAGCTGCTGCCTCCTTTTTTGGGGAAAAATGGGATTAAATCCCAAGTCTTGGGAGGAATTGGGATCTCTCAGTCTTCACTCCCCCCCTCCCCACCCCGGCACCCATCCCACGGCGGGTGCTGCTCCATGGGTGTTCTGGCCAAGGAACCATTCGGAAGCTCTCTGCTGTGTTTTGGGGTGTTTCTGACCCAAATTGATCCCATCAGACATTTATTCCGGGGGGGGGGTGGAGGTGCAAGGAGAGATGTGAATTTGGGGATGGAGGCAGCAGGTGCCCATCACCACGGCATCCGGGCTTCATCCCCCTGCTCTGTGTCCCCCCCAAACCTCCAACCTAAGGCGAAACCCTGACGTCCATCTATCGCATCCTCTGCGTCCCCGTCGTCCCTGTCCCTGATTTTTGGGAAATCTGCTGGAAAAGGAAAATGGAGATGGGAAGAAGGGAAAAAAAAAGGTGAAAACCGCCCTTTTTGGGAGCGCGGCGCGGACAAAGGACTGCAGCGCCAACGTGAAACAAAGCCCTGGGAAGAGGCAGATGTTTTCCGAGGAGATGCCGTTATTAAATCACGATCGTGCCGGTGCGGCTCCGATCGCTGGGACTGGGAGCGCTGGGAATGTCTGGGGACCCCCCGGCTCGGTGTCACCCCCCTGCCCTGCAAAGCACCCACGTTGTCCTGGGGTGGGGGGGTCTGCAGCGTTGCCCACCCCCAGGGTGGGGTTTGGGCCCTGGGTGGGCATCGCTGGGGGATGGAGGGATGGATCCAGGTCCATGTGTCCGGCTCTGGGCTGCGTCCATCCCCCTTGGACCCTGTCCCAGTCGGTTCAGCTCACAGAACCTGTGGGAAACTGGTTGGAAACTGGGGTGGGGTAACAGTGGGATGAGGAAGGGGGAGACTGGGGGGCTCAAACCCACTGGGATAAGGATGAGGGGGACTGCGAGGTTCAGCCCTATTGAGATAAGGAGTGGGGGGATTGTGGGGCTCAGCCCCAGTGGGATAAGGATGGGAGGACTGGGGCGCTCAGCCCCACTAGGATAGGAATGGGGGGCGTTGGGGCTCAAACCCACTGGGGGGACTGGGAGGCTCAAACCCACTGGGATAAGGATGAGGGGGAACTGAGCGGCTCAGCCCCATCGGGGTGAGGATGAGGAGGTGACTGGGAGGTCAAACCCACTGGGATAAGAATGAGGGGACTGGGAGACTCAGCCCCACCAGGATAAGGACTGGGGAGTGCTGGGGGGCTCAGCCCCACCAGGATAAGGATGAGGGGGGACTGGAGGGAGCAGCCCCGCTGGGATAAGGTGGGGGGGACTGGGAGGCTCAAACCCACTGGGATGGAAAGGACAGATGGAGGGCGAGGACAGCCAGCCAGGAAGGATAAAGAGATGGATAGAAAGGACAGACAGACGGACAGACGGGAAGGTCCTTGTGTGTCTACTTCCTCCCCAGCACCCATCCCCTTCACCTTGACCTCCACAGCTCCCACGTCAGCCTGGCCACAGCACCCGGACCCCTCACCCCTCCCCGCTGTCCCCATCCCTGACCCCATCCCCATCCCCATCCTCACCCTCCTCACCCGGGACGGCACTAAATACCGGGGGGGCCCCGCGCCGCTCCCCCACCTCCCCGATAACCGCCCCGGCAGCCACGCTCCTGCCTTCGCCTTTTTGATTTTCCGCTCGGATTTCAGCGGCGCCGCGCTCCCGCCTGCATACAAATGACACTTTTACCCCCAAACGGAGAAATGCAGATATAGAATTTTTTTATTTTTTTCTTCTTTCGAGGGGGGAGTCGTTGCCATGGAAACCTTCCCTCCGCTGCTCTTCAACTTTCCGAGCATCCCTTCGGCCAACGCAGCGGCCGTCGGGCCGGAACGGGGTCCCTGTGGTACCCGGCGGGGATGGGTGACGACGTGCCACCCGTTGGGTGGCGGATCGGGACCCAGGGGCAGCCCCGGATGCAACCGTGACCTTGGGTGGGCCCTACTCCAGGGATGAGGAATGAGGTTTGGGGTGGAGGGGATCCCCCCAGCACCCCTGGACCAGAACCCCCCCCTCGAACTCCCTATTTTGCCCTTTTTCTGCCCAAAATGGGGCTCTGCAGCTGTTTTACCGCTCTGCTCACGTCGGCTTTACGACCTGCCCGTATTCCCTGAAATCCTGACGTTCGGCCCCATAAAAGCGGCTGCGGAGCCGGTGGTGCCGGGGGAGCTCCGGGTTTTATCGGCTTTGGGCTTGAGGCACCGCGTCCTTGTGGCCTTGGTGTTATCAAAATTATTTGGGGGGGGGGTGGGGGGGCCCATTTCCAGCCCCAAAATGCACCTCCCGACCCTGAAGTGGCTTCATCCCCCGCTAACCCACACCAGAATTTCAATTCTGGGTGGGAAACAGGGAGAATGGAGGGAGCCGAGCATCCTCCCTGGCGTTTGCACATGGGGAAACTGAGGCACGGGAGGGTGGGAGGTGCTGGAAGGGCCACGATGCTGCAGGTGGCCCCAGGACAGAGCTGGGGGCTGAATTTGTCCCCTGCCCAGTTCAGAGCTGTGTCCCCCCCCCCCCAAACCTTCCCCTCCCGCAGCCACTTTCCCTCTGCCTGCCCCGGCGCTGATTTAATGGGCTGTAATGGGAATAAAACTGAAGCCGTTTTAATGGGTTTCCTTCTCTTTTAAATATTCATTTTCCAGCAGCTTTGGCGGCTTTTTCCTCTCCCCCCACCCCCCTTTTGTCACCGGGGCTGGTGGAACAAATTCCATTTCCCACCTCCCTCCAAAGGGTGGGACTCAGGAATCCCCCCAAAACTCTGCCGTGGGGAGGGGGCAAAGCCTCTGCCGTGCCTTGGGGGTACCCCAATATAGGGCCAGGGGCTGGGGGTGACAGCAGGGGAGGGGGGGGCAGTGTGTGACCCCACTGCAACCCCAAAGCTCCGCTTCCCCCCCCCCCTTAATAACTTTTATCCTTTTAATTTTTTTTTTTTTACTTTTCTTGACCGAATTTAGGAAAAAAAAAAGAAACACACAAAAAACCGAAATGGCGAGTTCACCCTTTTGCCCGAATTTGGGGGGAATTAGGCAAAAAGTCGGGGTGAAACTGCGGGGAGGGGCCCGGGGAGCACAACGGGGATCAGACAGCGGAGAATCCACCGCGGCCGGATACCGTCGGGGGGGGGGGGGGGAGCGATCTGGGGGGTTGGGGGATGCTGAGGGGTCTCGCTGAGCCCCGGGGTGGTCCCAGGGGTGGGGGGCGATCGCTTCGCTGCGCTCCTGGGCGAGCCCGGAGGGGGGAGCAGTTGTCCCGAAAATGGGACCCGGTGGCTCCGTGTCCCCCCCCCACACCCACTCCCCATTTCGGGGGTCCGAGTCCAGCCCAGGACACTCGGCTGCGGGGGGGGCAGGGGGCTGGCACGTCTTTGGGTGGCACCTGAGCACCCCTGGGTGCTCCGGGATACCACCCCTCCCCGCCCCGAGGGTCCCAGTGCCGCCTGTCGTGGTGCTGCGGGTCCCATCCTGCTCCGCTTCCCGGTGGGGCGCCCGTGGGTGCCCGAGTCCCGTCCCGTGGCACCCAGCCCCATCCGGCACCCACAGCCCCGGCCTGCGGTTCCCCTTCCCAGCTTGGAACCTGCATCCATCCCACCCATCCCACCCCACCCCATCCCACCCCATCCCATCCCATCCCACCCCACCCCATCCCATCCCATCCCATCCCATCCCATCCCACACCATCCCATCCCCTGACTCACCATCTGTCCCATCCCACCACCCATTTTCCCACCCTGTGACCCACCACCCCATCCCATTCCTCCACACCCATCCCACAACCCACCATCCCACCCTACATCCCACCACCCCATCCCACAACCCACCACCCCATCCTGCATCCCACCACCTCACCCCAAGACCCACCACCCCATCCTATGCCCCACCACCACTCCACTCCATATCCCACCCTCCATCCCACAACCCACCACCCCATCCCATGTCTCACCACCTCACCCCAAGACCCTAGGAACCACCACCCCACCCCACATCCCACCACCCCACCCCACGTCCCACCACCCCATCCTAGGACCCACCACCCCACCCCACATCCCACCACCCCATCCCACAACCCACCACCCCATCCCATGACCCACCACCCCATCCCACAACCCACCACCCCATCCCATGACCCCCCACCCACCCCATCTCTCCCCACAACCCCCCCCCCACCCCGCATCATCCCTCATCTTCTCCCCATCCCCATCGCAGTGCCGGGATCGGGGGCCCAGACACGGTGTGGGGTGGGACAAGAGAGGGGAAAAAAATCACCCAATTTAGGTGAAAACCCTCCAGAAAAAGGGAAAAATAGGAAAACGGTGGGAAAAGCTGCCGCGGCGGCGGGCGGGGCCCTTCGTTGGGAGAACAAAGGAACGGCAGAAAATATTGGGAGAAAAGACGCCGGATTGATTCACACCCCCCCCCTCGCCCCCCCCCCCTCCCCCCCCCCCCCCCCAGCCTTTTGTCGCAGGTTCGTGATGGGGGGGGGGGGGTAGGGGGGGTGTCTTGGCCTGTAAATCACGGCTCCTCACTCACCTGCTCTAATTGGGGGCCCTAACGAAGCCCAGCAGCACCCCGATGCTCAGCTGTGGCACCCACTGGCACCCAAAAATGGGGTTCGGTTTATGGGGGGGGGGGCGGGTATTTATAAAGGGGCCGGATTCTGCCGGGGGCACTTTGGAGGGTCCCAGTTGCAGGATTTGAGGGGGGGGTTGGAAAAAAAGGGGTCACGGCAAGGGGGGAAGGACCCGACTCGTCCCCAAATGGCTTTACTGGGAGCAGACGACCTTTCCCAGCTCTGCCCCCCCCTCACTCCCCCCCCTCGCTCCTCTTTTTTTATTTTTTTTCCCATTTTTGTAATGTTCTCCCGCTGCCGGGTTATTATTTTCCTGGAGCATCGTGGTGCAGTGCAGGGGGGGGGGGCCAGAGCCCTCGCCCACCCCCACCCCAGCCCCCCCCCCCCCATGAGCAGCACCCATGACAGGAGCCCCCAGACCCCCTTTTCCACATCCCCCCCCCCCCCAAAAAAAACATAATAAGGGGAACAGCTGGGGGGGGAAAGGGGGGTTGGGGTTTGCTGAAAGGGCCGTAAATGGTCAGGGCGGAGGGGGCTGCACCACCGCGTGTGTGCACACGCGTGTGCAGGGGCACACGCACACGCTTGCACACCTGTGTGTGCACGCTCACCTGCCTGCACGCACACACGCGTGTGTCAGGCTGTGTACACACACGCACACTTGCACGCACACACATGCTTGCACACACACATGCTTGCACACACGCACACTTGCACACACACATGCTTGCACACACACATGCTTGCACACACGCACACTTGCACACACACACATGCTTGCACACATATATGCTTGCACACACGCACACTTGCACACGTACACGCTTGCACACACACGTCTGTGGTTACGTGCACACCCATGTCTGCAGACGCACGACCTGCACACGCCGTTGCACGCAGCTCACGCACGTGTGCACACCTGCACACGCACACTCACGTGCACTCCGCTGCCTGTGCTCGCCAGTGCACGCAAACACTGACACGCACACACGCGCGCGCACACGTGTGCAAACATGCAGTCGCACACACTCATGCACGCGCAAATGCTCTCGCATACGCGTGCAAGCACACGTATGCACACGCATTCGTACACGTGCGCGCGCACACAGACGCACAGGCGCGCACGGACACATGCACGTACACGCAGGGACACGCATGGACGCGCACACGCGTGCACACACGCGCGCACGCGCACGCACGCGTGCGCACACGCACACCGCCGCCCCCCGCCCCTCCCCAGCCCGTGGGGGGTGACTCACCGGCTCCCGGCCCCCACCGATCCCACCGATCCCACCGATCCCACCGATCCCATCGATCCCATCGATCTCCCCGGGGCAGCCGCTCCCCCCGCGCCCCCCCGCGCTGCCCCCGCGCCAGCTCCGCGGTCGCCTCGGCAACCGTCGCCATGGAGCCCGCAGCATCCTCCGGCCCCCCCGCACCCCCGGGACCCCCGGGCCCGGCACCGGCATCGTGCTCCCATGGGGGGGGGGGTCACACTCACATGGGGGGTCACGTTCACATGGGGGGGGTCACACTCACATGGGGGGGTCACACTCACATGGGGGTCACACTCACATGGGGGGGTCACACTCACATGGGGGTCACGTTCACATGGGGGGGGTCACACACCCATGGGGGGGTCACATTCACATGGGGGGGGTCACACTCACATGGGTGTCACGCTCATGTGGAGTGATCATGCTCACATGGGGGGGTCACACTCACATGAGGGGGTCACACTCACATGGGGGTCACACTCACATGGGGGTCACGTTCACATGGAGGGGGTCACACACCCATGGGGGGGTCACATTCACATGGGGGGGGTCACACTCAAATGTGGGGGTCACACTCACATGGGGGGTCACGTTCACACGGGGGGGGTCACACTCACATGGGGGGAGTCATACTCAAATGGGGGGGTCACACTCACATGGGGGGTCACACTCACATGAAGGGGTCACACTCACATGGGGGGAGTCATACTCAAATGGGGGGGGTCACACTCACATGGGGGTCACACTCACATGGGGGGGATCACACTCACATGGGGGTCATGTTCACATGGGGGGGGTCACACACCCATGGGGGGTCACACTCACATGGGGGGGGGGGTCACACTCAAATGTGGGGGTCACACTCACATGGGGGGTCACGTTCACACGGGGGGGGGTCACACTCACATGGGTGTCACGCTCACGTGGAGTGATCATGCTCACACGGGGGGGTCACACTCACATGGGGGGGGTCACACACCCATGGGGGGGGTCACGCTCACATGGGGGGGGTCACACTTGCAGGGGGGTATCACACGCGTGGCGACACGTTTGCACAAGAGCCATCCCCCTGGCACAGGGGATCACACTTCTATGGGGGTATCACCCCCATGGGGGGGGTGTTCAGGGTGGAGACTGGGGGGGTTTGCCCCAATTTGGGGGGATTTAGCCCCACATTGAGCCCCGCTTGCACGGTGCGGAGGTGGGGGGGGGTGTCTCTTGGAGCCTGCGGTTATTGTCCCCAAACTGGTAGTTTTTAACCCAAAATTCAGCCCGGCTTTCCTGGTGCTGCTGGAAGCGAGTTGGGGGGGGGGGGAGTTGTGTTTGGAGATGGCCCAGTTCGGGGGGGGGGCGGTTTGTCCCCAAATTTCCCCCTGGGCAACTCCAGCCGCGATTGGTCGGGACAGAGCAAAGCGCTGAGGCTGGATTGGCCCAGAAGCCAAATTAACCTTTTTTAGGATTGGTCCGAGGGGGATGGGGGGCTGCTGACATCACCGGCTCAGTGAGGCAAAAAAAATAAAATGATGACATCACCCAGGCAAGCAGTGACGTCACCTTTTCTACTCCAGAGCTGCAGCTCTGGGCCTGACGCCGCGGTGACGGGCGTTTGCTGCCAGGTGGTGGTGGTGGGGCTGATCATCAACATTAACCCCCTCCCGGGAATATTTGTGCCCAAATGACGCAAATAAAGATAACGTGGGGGGGTCCCTGAGGGGTCCCCGGGCCTGTGGAGCTGGTGCTGGTGGTGACCCCCCTCCCACATGCCAGGGGGGAGGAATCTCCATCGTTAGTGGTGGGAAATAACGACGGGGGCAGGAAAAGGCGGCGATGATGTTGTATTTGGGGCTTTTTTGGTGAGGTGGGGTCTCAAAAGCCACCCTGGCCCACGGAAGGGACATCCACAATGTGTCCCCAGGTCTGAGATGTTGTCCCCAGGTCTGAGACACTGTCCCCAACCCAAGACCCCTTCCCCAGGTCCAAGACCTTGTCACTTGACCCCAGACCTGGCCCCAGGTCCCAGACACTGTCCCAAGAGTCTCTTTGCAGGTCCAGGACATTGTCCCTCACCCCAAGACACCGTTCCCCATCCCCAGGTATCATTCCCAGGTGCAAGACCCCATCATTTGACCCAAGACCCGTTCCCCCAAGCCACGACATGTCCCCAGGTCCAAGGCATCGTTCCCCACTGAGGACCCCATCCTCCAGTCCGAGCCACTCCCGAGACATCGTCCCCAGCTCTGAGACAAAATCCTTTCACCCAAGACACGTCCCTGGCTCCAAGACACCATCCCAAGACACCAACCCCAGGTCTAAGATGTGCTCCTCAACCTGGTAGACCATCCCCAGGTCCAAGACACGTCCCTCAAGTCATGTTCCAAGGTCCAGGACACCATCCCTGACCTTGGACATGTCCCCACATCCTGAATGCTGTTCCCAGCCCAAGGCTGGAGATGCCAAAGAGCTGAGGAGCAGGTAGAGAAGCAGGAGAGCAGCAGGCAGGGGGTTGGAGGGCAGAGAGGAGCTGCAGAACAACACGGAAAAATCCCAAACTTTCACTTTCAAACAACAAAACCCTTCCAAGAAAGCGCCGCGGTCACCCCAGCACAGCCCCGTGCCTGCCACCGGAGAATCCCCACCGCGGCGGCACGGGATGAGCCGGCCCCGGCTCTCGCCACCTTCCAGCCACCCTTTCTCGGGGGGGGGGGGGGACTAAACCGAACCCTGAGCCCCCCATAAATCGTCGTGTCCTCAGGCTGCGGCGCGGCCCGCGGCACCGGCGGCACCGGCGGCACCGGCGGCACCGGCCGCCCAGACGAGATCTATAATCCTGCCGCGCTGTCGGAATAAATCTCGCGGCTCTCCCGGCATCGGCGAGACCCCAATAAATATCTCCATTTCCTGCTGTCCTGGAGGGAAGATCTGATCAGCTTTTAAATGTCAAACGTAAAGTAAAGTTTGTCATAAAAAAGCCTGTAAAAAAATGGGAAAAAAAATAAAAAATAAAAGAGGAAAATCCCCCGGTGGAGGCGGGGCGGGAGCCGGGGCGAGGTCCAAGGAGCTGCGGGATGTTTCGGGTGCCCCCGTCCCCGTCGGGGGGTGGGGGGGTGGGGTGGGGGGACACACTCGTTTTGAGCCCCCCTCACCCCAAAAAGGCTCCGCTGATCCCCCGGATGGGAGGGGCCAGGGATGGGGATGGGATGGGATGGGATGGGATGGGATGGGATGGGATGGGATGGGATGGGATGAGATGGGATGGGATGGGATGGGATGGGATGGGGTTGGGGATGGGGCTGGGGATGGGGATGGGGATGGGATGGGGATGGGGATGGGGATGGGATGGGATGGGGATGGGGATGAGATTGGAATTGGAATTAAGATGGGGATGGGATGGGATGGGATGGGGACAGGGATGGAATGGGGAAGGGGATGGGGATGGGGACAGGGATGGGATGGGATGGGGAAGGGGATGGGGATGGGGACAGGGATGGGGATGAGATTGGAATTGGGATTAGGATGGGGATGGGATGGGATGGGATGGGATGGGATGGGGATGGGGACGGGGATGGGATGGGATGGGATGGGGACAGGGATGGAATGGGGAAGGGGATGGGGATGGGGACAGGGATGGGATGGGATGGGGAAGGGGATGGGGATGGGGACAGGGATGGGGATGAGATTGGAATTGGGATTAGGATGGGGATGGGATGGGATGGGATGGGATGGGATGGGATGGGGATGGGGACAGGGATGGGATGGGGAAGGGGATGGAGATGGGGACAGGGATGTGGATGAGATTGGAATTGGGATTAGGATGGGGATGGGATGGGATGGGATGGGATGGGGATGGGGACGGGAACATGGATGGCTCAGGGGCTGTGGCGGAGTGAAGGGTGTTTTTGCGGCATCATCCCTAAATCCTGGGGGATAAATCAGATTCACCCCACCCCTTCCCTGGCATCACTAGGGAGGTCAAAAAAAAAACAAATTCCCCCCCAAAAGTGTTCCCCCCCCATTTTATTCTCCTCCCCCCCACCCAATTCCCCTCCCTTTAACGCTTCCCATGACGTCATCCCATTTGGGTGCTTCTGCATCGCGTCGTTTCACCTCCTAACGAAGCAATAAAACCCGACGGGGCCGGATTTACGGGGCCGGATTTCACGGGGGGGGCAGCAATGGTTTCCCCGCCCCCCCCCCGGCCACAGCACCCTCCTCATGAAACTGTGGCACCCAAGGGTCCCACCTGCCACCCCGAGGGTCCCATTTGTCACCGTGGGGACACCGGCTGGTCCCCCCACCTGGGTGTCACGAAGCAGGATCCCGCACACACGTCACGTAGCGTCACCCCCAGCCCGGTGGCACCCCCAGACCAGTGTCACCTCCAGACCAGTGTCACCTCCAGCTCAGTGTCACCCACTGTCCAGTGTCACTCCCAGCCCAGTGTCACCCCCAGCCCAGTGTCACCCACTGTCCAGTGTCACCCCCAGCTCAGTGTCACCCCCAGCCCAGTGTCACCCACTGTCCAGTGTCACTCCCAGCCCAGTGTCACCCCCAGCCCAGTGTCACCCACTGTCCAGTGTCACCCCCAGCTCAGTGTCACCCCCAGCCCAGTGTCACCCACTGTCCAGTGTCACTCCCAGCCCAGTGTCACCCCCAGCTCAGTGTCACCCACTGTCCAGTGTCACCCCCAGCCCGGTGTCACCCCCAGCCTGGTGGCACCCATTCCCTAGGGACAGGGACCAGTGAGGGAGGGGTCTCCAGGGCTGGAGTGGGAGGTGGTGATCCCTGGGATCCAGCTGTGGGTGTCATGGTGACCCGCCCCCCCGATCCAGCTGTGGGTGTAACAGTGATCCCTGGGATCCAGATGTGGGTGTCTCAGTGACCCCCTCAATCCAGCTGTGGGTCTCAATCCAGCTGTGGGTGTAACGGTGATCCCTGGGATCCAGATGTGGGTGTCTCAGTGACCCCCTCAATCCAGCTGTGGGTGTCAATCCAGCTGTGGGTGTAACGGTGATCCCTGGGATCCAGATGTGGGTGTCACAGTGACCCCCTCAATCCAGCTGTGGGTTTAATGATGCTCCAGCTGGGATCCAGCTGTGGCTGGGTGTCCCGGTGACCCTCCGCTCCAGCTGTGGATGTAATAGTGATCCTTGCGATCCAGCTGTGGGTGTCATGGTGACACTCCCCCCCCCCACCCCGATCCAGCTGTGGATGTAGTAGTGACACCCCCCCCCATCCAGCTGTGCGGGTGTGGCAGGGACGGGCGGTGCGGGAGTGACTGTCCTTGGGGGGGGGGGGATTCGGGAGGGGTCGGGGGGATCTCGATCCCCCCGACCCCCCCCGAATCCCCCCCCCCATCCCCCGGGTCTCCGCGGGGCCGATCCCGCTCCCGCCGCCGCCTCATTAGGATTCAGCGCGGGCGGTGACTGCGCCAGCGCCGGGAGCGGGGCCGGGAAACGGGAGCGGGGCGGGGCTGGGGGGCAGCAGCACCCGCCCCCCCTCCCCCGGTACCCCCCACCCCTGGTACCCCCCACCCCTGGTACCCCCTTTGCCCAGCACCCCCCTTCTCCGGTACCTCCCACTCCCGGTAACCCCCATCCTCAAGTGCCCCCCACCCCTGGTACCCCTCTCCCCTCCCAACACCAAGCCCCCTACCACCCCAAAACCCCCCCCTCCCCAAAAAGAGTGAGTCACCCCCTCAACCCCCCCCAATTTACCTCATTCCCCCGCCCAGTCCCCACCATTCCCCACTCGTGCCTCAGTTTCCCCACCCAACACCAAGCCCCCTACCACTCTAATCCCCCTCCTCAAAAAAAATAGAGACACCCCCCCCCACCTCTCCCACCCCCCCCACACCCCCCACCCCCCCCGGCCGCCGTCACGCCGCGGCGGCTTTTGCAAATCCCGCTATTAATCGCAAGGTCAAAGCCATTACGGGGATATTAAAACCATCAGAGCCCACTGGGAGGGGTGGAAAAGAGGGGGGGGGGGACTGGGGGCTGGGGGGGCCCCCCCTTTCTAACCCCCCCCTCGTTCTTCTCCGGGCTCGGCGGCTTGGCAGGCGCGCACAGAACATTGCTTTTTAATTTAAGCCGTTAAGGTCAGCGGCGGCAAATGGAGTCGGGGTTTAAATCAGGGAATAATAATAAAAAAAAATAATAAAATAATAAAATGGGCAAAGGAGGGGAAAAAAAAAGAGGAGGAAGAGGGGGGGGAGGAAAGGCGGATAAAGACGGACGGACGGACAGGCCGTGGAGGGGGGGTTTGGGGGGGCTGAGGGGGTTTGGGGGGCTTGGAGGGGTTGGGGGGGGCATGGAGGGGTGTCCCCAGGGATGGGAGGGGTGACTGGGGGCACTGGGGGGGTGACTGGGGGCATTTGGGGGGTAATTAGGGGCACTGGGGGGGTGACTGGGGGCATTTGGGGGGTAATTGGGGCACTGGGGGGGTAATTGGGGGCACTGAGGGGGTGACTGGGGCACTGAGGGGTAATTGGGGGCACTGGGGGGTAATTGGGGGCACTAGGGGGGTAACTGTGGGCACTGGGAGGGTAACTGAGGGCACTGAGGGGGTAATCGGGGGCACTGGGGGGGTAACTGGGGGGTAACTGGAGGCATTGGGGGGTAATTAGGGGCACTGGGGGGTAACTGGAGGCATTGGGTGGGTAACTGGGGGGGGCATTGGGGGGAATTGGGGGATCTGGGGGTAACTGGGGGTATTGGGGGGGTAATTGGGAGCACTGGGGGTTAATTTGCGGCATGGGGGGGTAACTGGGGGAATTGGGAGATAACTGGGGGCACTGGGGGGGTTGGGGGCTGAGTGGGGGTTCGGGGGGCACGCGTTGCACACGCGCTGCTGCAGGGGTGCGCACACACGTGTGTGTCGCTGTGCAGGGCCCTCGTGGGCGCACATGCACCCCCGCGTGTGCACGACCCCCCCGTGAGCACACACATACGTGTGCACACCCCCCTGTGTGCACGCATGTACACACATGCAGCCGCCTGTGTGCAACCCCCGTGCACACCCTCCACGCGCACACACGTGTGCACATCCCCGTGTGCACGCACACACGTGCACACCTGTCTGTGCGCACACTCACGCATGTGCCCACCCCGGTGTGCAACCCCTGTGCATGCACACTCTTGCACACACACGTGCACACCCCCTTGTGCACACACACACGTGCACACCCTTCTGCTTGCACACTCACACATACACACCCGTGTGCAACCCCTGTGCATGCACACTCATGCACACCCCCGTGTGCACACACACACACGTGCTCACATCCATGTGCACACACACGTGTGCACACGCGTGTCCCTGGCACGCGCAGGGCCGCACACGGAGCCCCCCCCCGCGCCCCCCGGCTGGGGGGGTGAAGGGGGAGGGGGGCCGGGCCGCCTTCCAGCACCGCTATTGATTTTCCCTTAATGAAAGTTAATTAGAGCAGCGGGTTAATTAACGGCGGCTCGCTCGGCCCTCGCGGCTGCCCATCGATCCGGCCCCCGTGTCCCCCCCCGCACCCTGGGGGGGGGTCCCAGCACCCCGGGGGGGTCCAAATACCCCAGCACCCTTGGGTGACAGAGCCCCCCCCCAACCCTGGGGGGGTCCCCAGCACCCTGGGGTGACACCGTGTCCCCCCGCAGACCCTGGGGGCCCCCCCAGCATCCTGGGGTGACACAGCCCCCCCCCACCCTGGGGGGGTCCCCAGCACCTTGGGGTGACACAGGCCCCCCCCACCCTGGGGGGATCCCAGCACCTTGGGGTGACACAGCCCCCCCCCACCCTGGGGGGGTCCCAGCACCCTGGGGTGACACAGCCCCCCCCCACCCTGGGGGGATCCCAGCATCCTGGGGTGACGCAGCCCCCCCCCCCCCCCCCCCCTGGGGGTCCCCCAGCACCCTGGGGTCTCCCAGTCTCGCAGCACCCTGGGTGACACGGCGCTCCCCCAGCCTCCCACATGTGTCCACTCCTCGCACACACGTGTGCAAACGCGCACACATAAGCACACACGGGCCACAGCAATGCACGTGCCCCCGTGCACACACACGTGTGCGCACACACCTGAGCACGCACACGTCACGCATGCAGGCAGACGTGTACCCACACGTACAGACATGTGTGCACACACGTGTGCTCACACATCTGGGCACACACGTGTGTCACACACACCTGCAGACCGACGTGTACCTACATGTACAGACATGTGCGCGCACACGTGTCCACACACCTGAGCACGCACACGTCATGCAGGCAGACGTGTACCTACATGTACCCACGTGCGCACACACGTGTGCTCACGCATCTGGGCACGCACGTGTGTCACACATGCAGACAGACGTGTACCCACAGGTACAGACATGTGCGCGCACACGTACACGCGTGTACACACTTGAGCACGTACATGTCACTCATGCAGACAGACGTGTACCCACAGGTACACACGTGTGCACACACGCCTGAGCACGCACACGTGTCACGCATGCAGACCGGCGCGTACCCACACGCACACACGTGTGCGTGCACACTTACACGCGTGTACACACGTTCACGTGCACACACACACGTGCCATGCACTCACACGTGCACACGCGTGCGCGCACACACGTGCACACACGTTCACGTGCACGCACACACGTGCCATGCACGCGCACGTGCACACACGCGCGCGCACACACGCACCCCCCCCACGCCCGCTCGTGCCCCCTCCCCGAAACGGCGCCCGCAGCGCCCCTCGCAGCCGCCAGGGGGCGCGACGCGAGGCCCCGCCCCCTCCACTAGACCACGCCCCCTCCTCCTGACCACGCCCCCCGCCCCGCAGCTCCCGGCCCCGCCTCCTCCCGGCCCGCAGGCGGCGCCGCGGGGCGGGCGGCGCTCTGGGCGGCCGCAGCGCGGGGCTCTCTGTGGTGCTTCCGGGCGGCGCTTCCGGGCGCGCCTGCGCACTCGACGCCTCCGCGACCTGCCCGCCGCCGCCGGCCCGCCAGGTGAGCGTGAGGGGGGGCACCCCTGGGCGGGGGGGGATCCCTGTGATGGGGGCACGGGGAGGGGGGAGAGAGACCCCCCCCGCTTTGGGTGGGACAGGGAAGGGGGTTTACCCCCCCCCCCCCCTCCAAGGAGCTGGTTGGGGTGGGGGCACCCCCCCCGAGTTTTGAGATGACCCCCCCGAGTTTTGGGGTGAATTTCCCCCAGGTTTGGGGTGAACCCTCAGTTTTGGGGTGACCCCCCCGAGTTTTGGGATGACCCTCCCTAGTTTTGGGGTGAATTTTCCCCAGTTTTGGGGTGACCCTCCGGTTTTGGGATGACCCCCCCGAGTTTTGGAATGACCCCCCCGAGTTTTGGAATGACCACCCCGAGTTTGGGGTGACCCTCCTCCAGTTTTGGGGTGAACCCCCAGTTTTGGGGTGACCGCCCCACTAGTTTAAGGTGCCATCACCTCACGCTGCCTTTCGGGGTGACCTCCCTCCACACTGGGGTTCCCGCCCCCCCCCCCAGGCTCTGTCCCCTCCAGCCCCCACACCCCCTGCCCGGGCTGGGGGGCCCCAGGCCGGGACCCCCTCCATGGCCCAGCGGGTGCCTGGAGCTGCCCCGTTCTCCATCAGGAGGCAGAACCGGGGGGGGGGAATCCCCAGGGCTGTCCCACCCCATGGGCACCAGGGGCCTCGTGAGCTCCTGTCGCCCCCCCGGCGCAGGTGAAACCCCCCCTGGAGCGATTCCTGGACCCCAAAATCCTGAGCTGCAAAGTGCCACCGCTCAGCGAGGCGCTGTCACCCGAGACACGTCCCACGCCGCCGTTCCCGCGTGCCTCGGACCTCCCGTGTGTCCCCCCGCCCGTCCCGGGGGCCACCCGCGTCCCCGAGGCCGGGTCCCACGTGTTGTGGCTCCTCACGCCCTGCTGTCCATGTGTCTTTTCCCAGCCGTGTGTCCCTCCGTCCGTCGGCATGTCCGCCTGTGCAAAGTTGGTCTCCGCTCCTTTCCTCGTGAGTAGTGGCAAACCTCTCCGTCACCCTCCGTGTGCCCTCTCCAGGACAAGGGGCATCTGGGGGGGGGTCTGGGGGTGGGTAACGTGTCCTTGGGGGCAGAGAGAGAGATTCTGGGATGGTTTGGAGGCACCCTGATCCATACGGAAGGTGAGCGGAGCCCGGAGCGCTCGTCCACTCCAGTTAAAGACCGTTAGCCGTTGCTCGACGGTTCCTAATTACCCACGTGGAGGCAGAGGGATGGATGCCAGCCCCGCTGGCACACAGGATCCGTACACCCACCCCTGCGGATGTGGGTGCTCATGTGGGATGCCCAGGAGCTCCCCTTGAGCGGCGGGTGCCGGGACAGGCTCTCCCAGCTGGGTGCTGCTGGCTCCTGGGGTGCCCCGAGGGGCTGAGCGGGTTCGGGGGTACCAGAGGTGGCAGCAGTGGCCTCAGGGGACCCCGGGTGGAGTTGTACTGCCCGAGGGCAGCGTAGGGTGGGGTGTCCCACCCGAATCTGAGGGTTTCTGTGCTTTGCAGGTGAGGAGGAGCTCGCGGGCGCTGTGCCAGCCCCTCTCTGCCTCCATGCTGAGCAGCCCTGAGGCCCGGACGGAGCAGGTAATGTGCCCAGCTTGGGCTGGGGGTACCCGAGGGTGCTAAGCACCAGCCCTGGGAGGGGTGCGAGGAGGTGACTGTGCCCCCTATCCTCTCTGGGGCTCCCCGAGAGGCTGCGGGGAGCTCGCTGGGGGGGAAACTGAGGCACTGGGGGGACTGGGGGTGAGGTTCCTCCCGCTCTCCCCTCTTGCCCACCCTCCCGTCCTCCCAGGAGCGGCCGGGTGCCCACCGCGCCATCCAGACGAGCGCGGCCCACCGGGACATCGACACCGCCGCCAAGTTCATCGGCGCTGGCGCTGCCACCGTGGGGGTGGCCGGCTCTGGCGCCGGCATCGGCACCGTCTTCGGCAGCCTCATCATCGGCTATGCCAGGTCAGGGGGGCACAGCGGGGGGGTGGGAATGGGGGGGTCGGGGGCTGGCTGCGCCCCCGCTGACCACCCTCTCCTCTCCTTGCAGGAACCCGTCGCTTAAACAGCAGCTTTTCTCCTACGCCATCTTGGGCTTTGCCCTCTCCGAGGCCATGGGGCTCTTCTGCCTCATGGTGGCCTTCCTCATCCTCTTCGCCATGTGATGGAGCTGCTGACGGTGACAGAGCTGACACCCCGCTGCGTCCGGTGTCCCGCCCAGCCGTGAATACCAGTCAGGGCGTGGGGGAGAGCCCCGACCCCGGCCTCGCCGTGGGCGGGAGGGGAATAAAGACGGTTTGGTGACGGAGTCTCTCGGCTCCTCGTGTCTCCTTGGTGGCCCCATCTCGTGTCACTTGCCCGCGGCTGGCGCTGGGGCACGGCAGCGGGGCACCACGCTGCCCTGGGCTCGCGTTCTCCCTCTGGGGAGGTGACGGTGCCGCCCTGAGCCCTCAGCCGTGTCCCCACGGGGATGGGGACATGGCGGATCCCCGGGGACCGCCGGGAGTGCCCGGCACCACCGCCCGGGCGGTCACGTCCCGCTGTCCCTGCCCAGGACACCCCGCCCTGGGGGGCACCGCAGCCGGGACCGGCTCCCGGGCAGCGCCAGGGCCCGGAGCGGGGGTCTGGGGAGCTCCGGGGTGCGCTGCTGGGCTCAGCGGTGTCCCGGTGTCCCGCCGGTGTCCCGCAGGATCGGTCCCCCCGGGCGGGTCCCGCCCTCTCCGTCTGGCCACGCCCACAGAGGCGTGGTCAGCCCCGCCCCTCCACGCCGAGACTCCGCCCCCGGAGCCCCCCCATTGGCCCCGGCGCCGTTCCCTCCCCTCGGGTCTCGCGAGAGTCTCGCGCGCGGGGAGGGAGGGGAGGGGAGAAGGGGGAGGCGGGAGCCGTGAGCGCAAGAGGCAGCGAGCGCGAGGCCCCGGCGGCGGCGCGGCCCGGCCCTCCCTCAGGTAACCGGCGGCACCGGGGCTCGGTCGGGCCGCGGGGCCGCCCTGCACGGCGCGGGCGGCGGGAGAGGCGGCGGAGCGGCCGCCGGGAGGGGCCGCGGGGAGCCCCGGCCGGCCCCTCCCCCCCCCCAACTCTCCCCGAGTTTTCGTGAGGCAGCCCCGCCGCCGCCCCGCCCCTTCGCTGATTGACGGCGCCGTCTGGCCAGTCGGCTCCTCGCTTGGCCCGGAGTGACGGGCGGCGCGGCCAATGGTAGTTTAGGGGCTGCCGCCGCGGGGCCAAGCCCCTCCCCGGGTGGGCGGGGCTGCTGGAGGCAGCGAGGGGCCCGGGCGGTGCCTGAGGGGGGAAACCCGGAGGCCGCGGGGGCCCCGGAGCGGGGGAAACCCGGGGAGGTGGTGGTGGGGGGGGGGTGAGCGGGTGTGGGGGTGTCACGAGGGGTGGGGGTCTGGGGAGGCCTTTGAGGCGGGGGCCTTGGGGGGGGTCCCGGGAATACGAGGGGACTTGAGGGGCTGCGAATAGGGGGGCAGCGGGGGGGGTCTGCAGGGGGTCTTGGGGGTTTGGAAATATGGGGGGGCTTTAAAGAGGGGCTGTCTTGAGGGGGATTTGGGGAGGCGAACCCTGGAGAGGTATCGGGGATCTTGAGGGACTGGGGAGGGGAGTTGGGGGGGAGCTTTAGAAATGAGGGAGATTTGGGGGGTCTGCAGGGGATCTTGGGGGTTTGGAAATATGGGGGGCCTTTAAAGAGGGGTTGTCTTGCAGGGGATTTCTGAGGGGTGAACCCTGGAGAGGTATTGGGGAGTCTTGAGGGACTGGGGGGGGGGGGGGGGGGAGTTGAGGGGGGGGAGCTTTAGAAAGGAGGGAGATTTGGGGAGGGGTCTTTGGAAGATGGAGATGTGGAAGACCCTTTGGTGTGCAGGACCCTGAAGAGATATGGGGTGCCCTGGGGGATGGCAGATGGAGACCTCAGGGGGTAAAGGGGATCCTGGGGGGGACCCCCTGGGGTGCAGGAGGAACCCCTTTAACTGGGACACTGCTCTGGTTTGGGCTCAGCGTGGTGGCTCGTGGCTTGTGGGGCAGCTGGGGAGGATCCTGGTGGCAAGTAGAGCTGGAGAGCTCGTCGGTGCCCGTGGGGAACGGGGTGTAGGCTGGTGAAGGGCTGTGGGGTGTTGGGAGGTGGGGGGCTCTCAGCCCCATCCATCCCACCCCGTGCTGTCCCAGGGGAGCAGTGACTCCCACATCACCGAGTAATGGGAGACATGCAGACAGCGGGAATTAGGGAATTCGGTTGTTTCTTCCCAAGTCTGAAATCACAGTTAATTCACGTTGGGGGCTTTCAGAGCTCGTCGGAGGAAGTGCTGGTGCAGAGTCCCTCAACCGTCCCAAAGAGATCAGCGGGTTCAGTCCTGAGATAAAAACCCCTCGTTCTGCTCGGCTTTCCCCATTTTGCTCTTCCTCCCTCTTCCGTTGTCGCCTCTTCTTCGCCGAGTCCCACCGTGATCTTTCTTGATGAAGTTGCTGCTTCTTTCCCCGCTCAGGTCCCTCTAAAGACGACGTTTCCATTTAACATACCAGTTCAGAAGTACAGCATAAAAGCTCTGCTGACACTTCCACGGACTTCCCAGTTTATTTTGCCTCGCCACGGTGCTTGTTGGGCAGGGACTTTCTTCCGCCAGTTGAAGGGCACGGTCTGGAGGGGTTGTCTGGTTGTTTGCAAACTAATTTAAAAATAGTTGTCACTAAAACGCAGTCGTTTCTGGAGAGGAATTCCACAGCAGTTCCGAACCACCGGCTTTGCCGGGCAGTTTTTTTTGGATTGGGGTTTCCTCAGCGGAGACTGGGAGATTTTACGGGGGGGTGTCTTTGGAAGATGGAGATGTGGAGGACTCTTTGGTGTGCAGGACCCTGAGGAGATATGGGGTGCCCTGGGGGATTGCAGATGGGGACCTCAGGGGGTAGAGGAGATCCTGGGGGGGACCCCTGGGGTGCAGGTGCTGGAGGAACCCCTTTAACTGGGACACTGCTCTGGTTTGGGCTCAGCGTGGTGGCTTGTGGCTTGTGGGGCAGCTGGGGAGGATCCCGGTGGCAAGCAGAGCTGGAGAGCTCTTCGGTGCCCGTGGGGAACGGGGTGTAGGCTGGCGAAGGGCTGTGGGTCTGTGGGATGTTGGGAGGTGGGGGGTTTGTCCTGATTCCCTGTGGCCGGGATGGTCCTGTCTCAGAAAGGTGTTTTATTGCTGATCCTAGAAGTTGGTTGAGAATTGAGAGACTGTTTTTGAGAACTTTTTTAAAAGCAGCCAGGAGTTACCTTAATTGCGTGCCAATCCTTTGGTTGTACCTAGAATCACAGAATCATGGAATGGTTTGGGTTGGAAGGGACCTTCAGGATCATCCAGTTCCAACCCCCCTGCCATGGGCAGGGACACCCTCCACCACACCAGGTTGCCCAAAGCCTCATCCAACCTGGCCTGGGACACTGCCAGGGATGGGGCAGCCACAGCTTCTCTGGGCAACCTGGTCCAGTGCCTCAGCACCCTCAGAGGGAAGAATTTCTTCCTCATATCCCATCGAAATCTCCCCTCTTCCAGTTTAAAGCCATCACCCCATGTCCTGTCACTCCACACCCGTGTCCAAACCCCCTCTCCAGCTTTCCTGTAGCCCCTTTAGGCACTGGGAGGTGCTGGAAGGTCTCCCTGGAGCCTTCTCTTCTCCAGGCTGAACAGCCCCAACTCTCCCAGTTTGTCTCCATACAGAGGTGCTCCAGCCCTTGTTGGCTCTCTGGGCTGCCAGTGCACGGTGCCGGCTCACGTTGAGCTTCTCCTCACCCACCACCCCCCAGTCCTTCTCCTCTGTGCTGCTCTCCAGCCATTCTCCACCCAGCCTGTGCTCGTGCTTGGACGACGTTGAGCCTCGTTGTAGCATGTTAAACGTTTCCTCTCCCGTTTGGCACTTCCCTGCCAACTAACTGTAAAAAATCATCGTGTCCACCTTCCTCACCGCTTGGCCAAACTGGGCGCCTAGTTATTTTAATCCTTGTAAACCAATCCCTCCAGCTGCTTAACTGTGTTTTCCCGAATGCCTTCCAGTTTGCCAAGATCCTTCCGATACCGAGCAGCTCGGAGTCGAACGTGGCTTTCATCAGAGTGCCGGAGCTCGGGACTTTCCCTCCTGCCTCTCCGTCCGCCTCGATTATGCGACGGAAAAGCTTTAGGCAAACTTTGTGAATGTGTTAAACCTTCCGCTTGTGACTTGTCTTTCACTCTGACTTAACTTTCCCCTCTTGCAGGGTATTTCTGACAGTAATTCCTACTTGTTCTCGCTCGTATTTCCGTTTTCTCGAGGTTCCTTATTTCCCAGTCGTCTCCAGCGTCTCCCACTGCATGGATTTAGCGCTGTGATTTTTTTTCTGTGTGTGATTTACAAAGATACCGGCTGAAAACGCGCTCGCTGTTGAGCCTCGCTGAGTCCTGCCGTTGGACTTGGGTATGTTACAAGTGTTATTTCGCTTTTTCAGCTTGTTGGCTGGACTGTTGGTAGCCTAAATTATCTTGGAAGTGCTGTGGAGTCTGCGTGGCACGGCCGTGGTGGTGCTTACGTGGATATGCCATGTCGGAAGATGGCAAACATAAAAGGATATGGCTTAAAAAAAAAAAAAAATCAAACTTCTCATTAAGGTCTTTGTTCCCATCTCTTCCGAAACCCGTCGGAGCTTGACAGGAGGAGATGCTGGCCATGGAGGGCGTTCTCAGGATGGCTCAAAGGGGGGTTGTGGACGTGGCGTGGGGCAGGTAGGAGATTTCCCTCGCCCGTTTTTGGAAGATGAGGAAGTTTGAGAGAGGAAGCGCGAGTGGACGGTCGGGGGGAAAGAAACAGAATCCTCCTTCCGTCCTCCTTCGACACGTGGGTCCTTCTTGCACGGTCCACTGGTTTCTCCTGATGAGGCAGCTGGGAGGAACTGGAGCTCTTCTGAGGGTGTGCAGTGACTGGGACACGTCCTTGCCCAGAGCTGGTCGCTGCCTCTTTGTGGTGGAACCGTTTTTGGAATGTTTTGGGAAGACACGCTCGATTCTGGCAGACCTCGCGGTGCGTGTGTTGGTTTTTTGCGGCGGGTGGCAGCGGAGGAGCTCTGGGATGGATTTCCTTTTGGACTTGTTTTCTGCTGCATCACGTGTGATGCTTTTTTGCGTTCTGTTTGGTTTTATTTACGCTTCTGACTTTCTTGGGGCCTTTTTTTTTTTATTATTTTTACGTTCCTGGCGCCGAGAATTGAGGCCAGATTTCCAAAACCGCTCTTCCCCAGTCTTTTAGCACCCAACAACGACGCGTTTTCAGAGAAAATCTATTTTTTTGTGATAGACCTTCAGGACTGGGGGACCTGTTGCTTCCTGTAACTTCATTAATTTTCTATTTTTCCCCCTCCTTTTAAAATAATCTCATTTCTTGGTTTTGCTTTCAAGGAACTTGTCATACAGTGAATGCTGAGTAACGTAGTCTGAGCAGAGCTCTTCATTAGCGGTGATACATCTTAGAATCATGGAATCATGGAACGGTTTGGGTTGGAAGGGACCTCAAAGATCATCCAGTTCCAACCCCCTACCATGGGCAGGGACACCCTCCACTACACCAGGTTGCTCAAAGCCCCATCCAGCCTGGCCTTGAACACTTCCAGGGATGGGGCAGCCACAGCTTCTCTGGGCAACCTGTGCCAGTGCCTCAGCACCCTCAGAGGGAAGAATTTCTTCCTTAGATCTCATCTAAGTCGGGTGCTTGGTCTTGAAACGTGATAAATTCCGCCGCAGTGTGGTTTCACCGAGCCTAAACCTGATTTTAACTCAGGCTGATGATTTAGCGGAGTGGGATTTTTTTGGGATTGCTCCTCTTCCCTCCATGCTCTTGGCACGCTTCGCTGGGCTGGCGGCGAGAGCCCGCGCTGGCCAGGGTGAGTTTTCCTGTCTCCACGTCTCCCTTTTGCTGCTGTGCACGAGCAGGGGCTGCCGTTTAGTGAAATTTCCCGACGAAACCACCGTGTTCGGCTCCCGGGGAGTGGTGTAGGGATCAGGAACAGCGCAGGATCCGGCCCGTGGAGAGCCTGGAGCGGTCTGGAACGCTGCTTTGCTGTCCCACCCTTGCCCAGGAGAACAAAGCGGCAATGGGGACGTGGTGCCAGCCGTCGCGAGCTGGGTCGTTGAGCAAACAAAGCGTCTCTGCCAGCTGCGGGACATGCTGCCCGCTGCGGGTATTTCTCTGGGCACGCTCTGCAGAGCTCTGAGAGCTCTTTGTTGCCGAAAAAACCCTACAAGAGAAGCTGCATGAAGACAGTTTCCTCCTCTTCTCCCGAAAAAAAGATATTTGAAGTACTTTAGGATGAGCCTGGAGCTCAGGAGGGAGGGAAGCTGCAAATTTCACCATTTTGCACAGCCTTTTGCAGTGCTGCTGTTAGTAAAACTCTTGCACAGCTAACTTCTTCTCTTTTTTTTTTGTGCTTATGGAGAACATTTTCAGCCCTGGCTGGCGGAGACCTCGCTCTGAATACCACTGTTACTATTTAAAATAATAATAATAATAAAAAGCAGTCTTTAACAGACTCCAGTGTATTAAGGACTTGGCAGCGCTGGGGAAGAAGCGGTGCCCAAACCAGTGTATTTATACCTGCGTAACTAACCCTACCGCGCCGTCTCGTTCCCTTCAACTGTTTCCAAAGTGGCCAAACCAGACTTGGAGCAGAACATGGCTTCTGGGTTTTCTGCCAAAAAGCTCATGTTGGTGCTGAGTCTGCTGAGATGAAGGGAACAAATCTTCCAATCGCTAAGCAGGTGATGCTTGGAATGGTTTAAAATGTAAACTAGACTTGTTTCCAGAGATACAGCTGGCCGGGTCCGTGGCTGGAGATGCTGCAAATCCTTAGGAGTTGTGACAGTGAGGTTGAGTTGCTGCTGGTGGAGCCGAAGCACTGGGGAGGGAAAGCTTTGCCAGTTAATCTTGCAGTGAAATGTAAAATTTTCTTCTGCCTCGTGCTGCTCTCGTTGCAGCGGGACCCAAGGGTGGGCTCGGCCGCCTTGCACGGGCCCTTCTGCCACCGCGGTGTGAATATTCTCTTTGTTTTTTTTTGTGTGTTAGTAAAATAGAGCCAGAGGAGGAACAGCAGGAGAAGGAGATGAGATCCAAAGGCAGATTGTGACAGCAGCTGGACGCCAGGTCTCCCGGAATTAACGACTGAGTCCCGAAAATGTGACGGCAGAGGCTTAGCTGAGCGTCCCGCAGCGCGGGGTAGATTGACTGCATGAAAACGGGGCTGAGAAAGTTTTGTAGAATTACGGAATCCCAGAAAGGTTTGGGTTGGAAGGGACCTCAAAGATTACCCAGTTCCAACCCCCCTGCCATGGGCAGGGACACCTTCCACCACACCAGGTTGCTCCAAGCCCCATCCAACGTGGCCTGGAACACTTCCAGGGATGGGGCAGCCACAGCTTCTCTGGGCAACCTGTGCCAGTGCCTCAGCACCCTCAGAGGGAAGAATTTCTTCCTTAGATCCCATCAAAATCTCCCCTCTTCCAGTTTAAAGCCATCGCCCCGTGTCCTGTCACTCCACGCCTGTGTCCAAATCCCCTCTCCAGCTTTCCTGTAGCCCCTTTAGGCACTGGGAGGTGCTGGAAGGTCTCCCCGGAGCCTTCTCTTCTCCAGGCTGAACAGCCCCAACTCTCCCAGCCTGTCTCCATACAGAGGTGCTCCAGCCCTCGCATCATCTCCGTGGCCTCCTCTGACCCTGCTCCAGCAGTTCCATGTCCTTCCAAAGTTGTGTTATCCACAACTTTAATTGGATCAGGAGTCTTTATACAGCAGAGTGCACTGCTACAAACCTGGACAGTTTACATGAGTGAGTGATTCTTGTCATCCCGATCCTCACTCCAACCAAGCTGGCTGCAAAGCCAACATGACAAAACGTGGGTTTTGGGTTTTTTTTGTCCATAATCCTAGGTGTGTTGGCAGCGTTTTAACATACATTTTCTGGTGGAGGTGGTGAGAAACCTCCTGAGGGATGCTCGCTCTTCTCCGCGTGGATGTTTTCCATCGTTCTACCCCACGTTGCTTTCTTTTCCTTTGGTTTTTGGGAAAGCTGCCTGGTTTTAATGCACGTAGAGCGCCCGTTTGTATGACCCACCTTTAGGACCTTCTGTCCTTCATCTGTGGAAGGTTTCACATTTTGAATTATGTGAACTTTATCTGGGAAATCATTGCTTTGGTCGCTGCTGAAACGCTATCGTTCCGCAGGCGGAAGGCAGCTCTGGTTAAACAACTCCCAGTAACGTACCGGATTTCTGAACGTCGCTTGTATTTGGAATATTTCTTGCTCCCCTCTGATTTTAGGGCTCTCATATCAAACGACGGCACCGTAATACGCGTGTGCCTTGGAATGCTGAATAAATAAAAACGCCGCGTGTGAGGGAAATAATAACAGGTGAGACAAAATATTTTTGCTTTATGACCACGCGTAGGTACAAGAACATTGTGCCTTTCTGTCCCCTGTCCCGCCGGTGCCATTTCAGTCGTTTTTATTCATCGACGAGAGCTTTATCCATAGGTATTCGCTTCCATAAAAGCCTCTCCTCTTCTGAACTCCGTGCAGCCGTGACTTTGATCTTCCTTGAAAACTATTCACATGCCGTTGCGGGGAAAATATGTTGGAGGTTGACTTGGGCTCTTGCGTCCCATTTTCGGCAGCTTTTTTTTCTTGCTTTCGTTGAAACGAGGGCTCTTAAGCAGCTAAATAATTTCAGGAAATGGGACTCCAGTTTCTAGGTCACTTAGGCATTTCCTAGGTAAAATAATGTGTTCTGTAAGGCTTGTCACGGCTTCCTTCTAATTATCTCTCCTCGGTAAGAAGCAGTGGGTCTCTTAGGTTTTTCCTCCCTTTCTTAAACGTGAATTATTTCCCTCTCCTGTAGTAGATCTCTTGCAATACGTTGTCCCTGCTGTGAAGAAGCACATAGCTGAAGAACACAAGAAGGACATGGAGCTGCTGGAGTGGGGCCAGAGGAGGCCACGGAGCTGATCCGAGGGCTGGAGCACCTCTGTATGGAGACAGACTGGGAGAGTTGGGGTTGTTCAGCCTGGAGAAGAGAAGGCTCCGGGGAGACCTTCCAGCACCTCCCAGTACCTAAAGGGGCCCTACAGGAAAGCTGGAGAGGGGCTTTTTCCAGGGGTGTGTAGTGATAGGACATGGGGCAATGGCTTTAAACTGGAAGAGGGGAGATTTCGATGGGATCTAAGGAAGAAATTCTCCCCTCTGAGGGTGCTGAGGCACTGGCACAGGTTGCCCAGAGAAGCTGTGGCTGCCCCATCCCTGGCAGTGTTCAAGGCCAGGTTGGATGGGGTTTGGGCAACCTGGTGTGGTGGAAGGTGTCCCTGCCCATGGCAGGGGGGTTGGAACTGGATGATCCTGAAGGTCCCTTCCAACCCAAACCATTCCATGACTCTGTGATTCTAGGTACAACCAAAGGATTGGCACGCAATTAAGGTAACTCCTGGCTGCTTTTAAAAAAGTTCCAGTTTGCTCAGCGTGCCGTCGCGCTGCGCACGCGACCCTGCTGGAAGCAACGCTGGAAGCGTTTCCTGCCCGGTGATCTCTGCTCGGAGCCCCTTTTCCTGCGGGCTGCCAGGGTTCAGCTGGTCGGGGTGTGAAGGAGGGCAGAAAAGCTTTTTCCCTTGAGGTCACGGGGAACGTTTGTGCCGTGTGGCTTTTGGCTGGAGTCGGATACGGGTGTGCTCTCCCGTCACCCCTCTGGGTTCACGCGTAGGTTGGTGCCTCGCTCCTGGTGACAGATGGACCTCTGGGTCTGCTCTGGTCTCAAAGGTGACAGCAGCGGTGGGAATGAAGTGGAGGCTTGTCTGACCTCAGTCAGGAGGCTCAGGGACTTCCATGTAGGTCCTTCCATTTTGGAGGAGGTCCTGGAGCAACCAGTTGATGTTGAACTGCGCCTTGGGCCTTGCTGCTCGTTGCAGTGTTGAGGCTGGATGCTCTACTTGGTGAGATCTTTGGTGCCCCCACCAAATGCCCTGTCTAGGTGCTGCTAGAGAGTCCTGCTCTGTCCTGGTCTTGCAGTTTGGTCTCTCTTTCGTGCCTTTGTGTAAACACCTTAGGGACATCCTGTAGAGTCCATTTTTCCTCCAGAAATGGGGAGGGGAAGCAGAACTTTGGCATAATGAGTAGCTGGGTGATGACTTAGAGATGGTCTTTCTCCGTCTTCTTGCCTGGGGAAGTTGCTGACTTGCTGGTTTATGTTGGATTTTTGTCTCATGTTCATCAAAGGCTTCGAAACCCTTTGGACAGATGCCTTCTCCTATTAGAAATCTGATACTTGGCACCTGACTAGAGAAACCGTGCGTGCCTTGAAGCGTGTTTTGCCAAGCTACGGCCGCCTCGGTGATGTTTGGCAAGGGTTAGCTGAAGGAGGAGGTGCTTGAAGAGCAGCAGCTACTTCTCTCTCAGGAATCTGACCGTGAAAAGAGGAGCAGGAGGACGTGTGCTGTTAGCGAGCTGAAATCTGACCTCCTGGCACGTGGAAAACACCGAACCGGAGAAGTGCTGGTGAGGTGTCTGCGCATTGGTGTCCCTCAGCAGAGCAGAAGGACCTCCTGAAGATGGTTCCGCATCACTTGAGCTTCTTGTGGTTGGTCTCACTTGCTTTTTTCGCCACGGTGTTCTGCATAGATTAAAAAAACCCCTCAATATTCTTCCCTTTGGGCTGCCTGTGATACGCAGGCGGCCCCGTGGCGTCGAGATGACACCAGACTTTCTCTGACACCTTGCTCTGAAGTCAGAGGCCAGGCCAGATCTGGTCTGGATGCTGGCCAGCAGGAGCAGGCTCTTGGACGATGGAGCTTCTCTAACGGTTTTTATCCTGCCAGGCCCTAACGTGGAGGCAACGTTAAGAAATTACACTTTTTGTTATGGTAACGGTAAACTCTGTCTTTTAAGAGGGTAATAAACAGTCGTGAGTTGAGGAGCTGGGAGGACTGGTGGGAGCTGTGCTGGGAAGAGCCTTCGGGCTGCTTGGAGCGCTCAGCCCCGGGGCGTTAGTTGCTCTGACTGCAGAGGAGAAGCTTTTCTGGTCTCGGGTTAAGTCGCTCGTGGCTGGTGTGCTGGTTTGGGGCCCACGTTATTCCTTTCGTTGGAATTAGTTTTATCCTTGGCAGGGCAGTGCCTCCCTGTCCCATCACTCACGCACCGAGGAGAGCGACTCTTGTTGCTTCATGTGAGTTTTGACCCTTTTCCCAAAGCACATGGAAATACTCTTTGCTGTTAATCTGCTCCTCCGTGAGCTGAGAGCTGCGTTTTACATCATTTTTCGGCCAAATGTCCTGTCTGATGGGAAATATCATTCTGATAGCAGCAACTGGGGATGCTCTTGTGGACTGGGAACCCTCTACAAGCTGGAGAGCAGTGCTGAACACCCAGAGAGGTCCAGTCAGATGGCGAGTGGCTGGACTTTGCTTTCACCCTGCGCTGTAGGTTAACTCGTAATGACTTGTTAAATACTCTGTGTCTGTTGGAGATTTACTTGGAGCAAGTTCCGTGCCAATATTCCAGTTTATACAGTTGGGTTTGCTTTATCAAGCTTATAAAGCACAAGGGTGTTATGCCTCTAAAGCAGATTTTATAGCGTCGGCTTTTGGCCTTCTTTCCCAGCTGACAATTTTAAGCTCTCTTGTAGCTTTTTGGTTACAAAGCAAACATTCTCACTCCTTCCCTCACACCCCAAAATAACTTTAAAGTCAGAGTCTGGGACTAACAGCGGTCCACGCGTTTTCACTAAGCTGGGTGGTGGCCTCTCCCTGTAAAACTTAACATCTTTCAACATCTTTCCCAATCTCTTTGGGTGTAGAACAGCTGGCGACAGTCCAGCAGAGATCTGGGCACCCAAAGGTGCAGAGTGAGGTCTGCTCCTGGGTCCCTGCAGGCACCTAATTTAGTGTGGGAGCCAACAGTCATTCACCAGTGAAAATTAGGTTAGATTAATTAGGAAATTAGGTCCTGCACGTGAGCCGGGGCAATCCCAAGCACAAGCACAGGCTGGGTGGAGAATGGCTGGAGAGCAGCATGGAGGAGAAGGACTTGCGGGTGGTGGGTGAGGAGAAGCTCGACACGAGCCGGCACCGTGCGCTGGCAGCCCAGAGAGCCACCCGTGCCCTGGGCTGCACCCAGAGCAGCGTGGGCAGCAGGGCGAGGGGGGGGATTCTGCCCCTCTGCTCTGCTCTCCTGAGCCCCCCCTGCAGTGCTGCCTTCAGCTCTGGGGCCTCAACAGCAGAAGGACATGGAGCTGCTGGAGCGGGGCCAGAGGAGGCCACGGAGATGATTCGAGGGCTGGAGCAGCTCTGTATGGAGACAGACTGGGAGAGTTGGGGCTGTTCAGCCTGGAGAAGAGAAGGCTCCGGGGAGACCTTCCAGCACCTCCCAGTGCCTAAAGGGGCTACAGGAAAGCTGGAGAGGGGCTTTGGACACGGGTGTGTAATGACAGGACATGGGGCAATGGCTTTAAACTGGAAGAGGGGAGATTTCGATGGGATCTAAGGAAGAAATTCTTCCCTCTGAGGGTGCTGAGGCCCTGGCACAGGTTGCCCAGAGAAGCTGTGGCTGCCCCATCCCTGGCAGTGTTCCAGGCCAGGTTGGATGGGGCTTGGAGCAACCTGGTGTGGTGGAGGGTGTCCCTGCCCGTGGCAGGGGGGTTGGAACTGGGTGGTCTTTGAGGTCCCTTCCCACCCAAACCATTCCATGATTCTATGAAATTAGGTGCCAAATTGGCTTTACAAAGCACCTGAAAGCAGGTTGGGCTCCTCTGTCTTGCAGAGCTGACCCTGCAGCATGGAAACCTGAAGTTCCCTGTTCTCCTGGTTGGTAATTTTTTTTAAGGAAGAGCTTGACCTGTTTGTTTTACCCCACTTTATGACGGATTACGGTGCTCCGAGTCATCACTGCGGTGTTGTACGTTGAGCCGGGGTCGGATGGGGAATGCCGACCCCAAACCCCAGCCGAGTGCCGGGGAAGGGCTGGGTTCCCCTCCGTGCCTTTTCCGGGTGCTGCTGTCTCATGTCCCTGCTGATCTCAGCCTCCTCAGAGCCCCGTGTGCTGAGTATTCGTTTGGGGGGTCAGGAAGCTGGAGGCAGAGAGCTGTTAATGACCACACTTAGAAAAATAATAAAGAGCCTTTCCTGGAACGGTCTCAAAGCAGCATGTTTCCTTCCTTGCATTTTAGTGGGAAATCTCTTACTATTTTTGCAAGCTTGGGGCAGTGCCTTGTGCTTCCTTCTCGTTTGGCTGGCGGAGCAGAAACGCCCGTCGTAGCCCGACTTTCTTTCCCTCCTACTTCCCAAAAAACCGTTTGGTTTTTGATTGCAACAAACCTCTCTCCCAGTTGCAGCTCCCAGTGGCAATTACGGATTCTGTCTCCGGTCTGCTTGCGATCTTGTGTATTCTCCTGCAGTAAGATGTATGCTACAGCCCAGATTCCGTGCAGCCATCCATAATAATCTAGTTTATTGTGGGTTTTATCTCTTCTTCCCAGTAGCAGTGTACTGCCTGTCCTTGGGGCTTGCTCTGGTGTCTTGAGCACTATTTGTGTTTGAATAGGCTTGTTTGTATCGCAGCTCCGGTTGTTAATGCTCTTGGCACGGCTCCCAGGTCTCCACAAAGTTACCCAAATTGATCTGGGATGGCCCCGCCACTCATTAGTCTCTGAGAATTAATCCCGTGTAGCTCAGGCTCGTAAAAAGTTAACTCCTGGCTCTGTTTTACCTTCTGCGTTAAAGCGTGCCGAAAGCAAGGAGAGCGGTGAGGATCGGGGAGAAAACAGGCTTCGCCTGCTGTAGGTGTAGTTGTGCCCCGCGATAAATCCAGGTGACGAAGCCTTCTTTCTCTTTTTTTGGGAAATACGGAGATTTTTATAAGAATGCCATTTCTGATCCACTTCTGCCTTTGCTTCTGCTGTCAGCTCAGCTCTGTAACTTTCCTACAAAAGTCACAGCCCTCCCTGGATCCTCTGCCCTTCTTGAAAACCCTTTTCCTCCCAGGACAGTTGCAAATGGGTTTCTGTATTGTCCGTTGGTAGAAAGATACTTTACCTTTAGCTGCACCTTTGCTTGGACTTGGACCTTCGTGTCTGTGATGGGTTTTACATCTGACTGTGTCGGGTGCTTTTTCATTTTGGAGAGTGAAACAGTTGTAATCTCCGTGCCAGTATGTGTCCCACAGTGGAACGGGACGGGGCAGTTGTGCTGAACCATCTGGGTGTCCTCTTTTTTGCTTGCAGATGGCACTGCCCATCTGGGATGAGCTCCCTCATCCCAGAAACCCCGGTAAGAGCCTTTTTGGGGTGCTGGGTGCTGCACTAATCATAGAACCATGGAATGGTCTGGGTCAGAAGGGACCTTCAAGACCATCTAGTTCCAACCGCCCCTGCCAGGGACACCCTCCACCATACCAGGTTACTCCAAGCCCCATCCAACCTGGCCTGGAACACTTCCAGGGATGGGGCAGCCACAGCTTCTCTGGGCAACCTGTGCCAGTGCCTCACCACCCTCAAAGGGAAGAATTTCTCCCTTAGATCCCATCAAAATCTCCCCTCTTCCAGTTTAAAGCCATCACCCCGTGTCCTGTCGCTCCACGCCCGTGTCCAAAGCCCCTCTCCAGCTTTCCTGTAGCCTCTTTAGGTACTGGGAGGTGCTGGAAGGTCTCCCCGGAGCCTTCTCTTCTCCAGACTGAACAGCCCCAACTCTCCCAGTCTGTTTCCTACAGAGGTGCTCCAGCCCTCGGATCAGCTCCGTGGCCTCCTCTGACCCCGCTCCAGCAGCTCCATGTCTTTCTTGTGTTGAGGACTCTAGAGCTGATCCTGACACTGAGGCACCAGCACAGTTATCCCGTGTGATGTGCCTGCTTTTCCTCGCTCCCCCTCCCGCCGTCATTATCCTAACTCTTGGCAGACTTTTAAAACTGGTGCTGAAATTCCCTGAATTGTCCCTTTTCGCGGTGCAGCGCTCCATCGTTTGCTCTTTCGGCAGCTGCAAATCGGAGGGGTAAGAGTGCTCAGTGGGAGACTGGAGCCTTTTTACTGGAATCTGAAAAATATCCGTGGCTAAACTCATGCACAGGCAGAATATAGAGCGAGGGAAGCTCGGTCGTACCCGCTGGTGTCCGTTCATCCGTTGGAAACCCTTTTGTTTCTGCACCGCACCTTTCGCTGCCAGTCTGAACTCACAGCCAGCTCCCAAGGTACGTCCTTCCTCGTGACGTCCCTGTCTCCAGGAATTTTCTTTCTTCTGCCTCATTTTGCAGCTCGTTCCTCGCTCAGGTCTTCCTGGGCGAGTAAATCCAAGTGGGGAGAGACTCGTGTCAGCAGAGCGTGCCGTTGGCTTCGGTTTTCTGCTTTAAGCCTGTTTTTAGGAAGTTGCTCTGCAGCTCTTTTGGTTTTGTTGCATAGCTGGTGCAACCTCTCGCTTTAATTTTGTGGTCGTATTAATGTAAAGTTTATCCTGACGATTTGTGGGAGTAAACCATAAACGTGCTTGTACTGGTGTACTGGAGAGGGGAACCGTGCCGCCAAACTCGGAGCAGTTTTTGCGTTGGGTGGGATCTGAAGTATTTCAGCTCGTCCTGCAAGGCACGAGAGCGTTGGGTAGAAGCATTCCTGCAATAACAACAGTCCCATGGAAGTACAACAATAGAGCCTTATTTTTAGAGCATTTTTCATTCCGACTCTATCCCCCGACGTTCAGCCGAGTTAATGACCTTGGAGTTTCTTCCATCTTAACGCTGAGGTTTCAGGAAAAGGTTGGGCTTTTTTGATGGGGATTTGAGGTGATCCAGAAACAAAACAACGACAAAAAAGTGCTTTCCAGTTGGTGGGAGTTGGGAGGGTCCCAGTGTTGGGTGCAGGAGATGCCGGGCCACCGTTGGAGGCAGCTGGATGTAGGATATGAGACCCAGCAATGTCCTCGGAGAGGATGAGGGGGCCAGTTGCTCCTGCTGTTGGCAAGCCAGCAGAGGCATGACTCAGATTTACAAATCTTGGCTCGAGGCTGTTTCCAGACCTCAGCCGCTTGTCAGTAATTCAGCTGGAATGGGTCCGTGAAAGCTTCACGGACACAAACACCCGCGGCGCTCGTACCCGGATCCTGACGCGTACTGGGACAACGGGGCGTGCTCACCACTGGGATGTGGGATGTTTGTAGCAATATCCACTTCTGAAACCGTGGTGTGGGTAACAATGCTGACACCATTAAAACTCTGACCGTGGCCCTTTCTGTGGCATCAGACTGATGCTGCCAACCAAAACCACGACTTGTCCTGCGGCTGCAGGCATACCTCGGGATCCCTTTTCCGGTTGTAACGCTGAAATAGTGCATTGGAAAGGCTGTGGAACATCTTGGATGGAAGGATCCGTAAATGCCAAACGCGCTTTTTGAAACACGTATCCTGCTTCTCGTGTCTCTTCCTAAACTGTTTCCAAATGGAAGTTTTTAAAATGGATTCCGCGAGGTGCCAACACGCGTCCCGGGGGAAATCCTGTTCAGGAAGGCTGGTCTTTCATTGCTGCTGGTGGTGCATGTAATATGTCTGATTCCTTTTCAGGGAGCGAAAATATTGCCCCTGCGTGTCTGTCTAGACGAGGATAACGGGCTGAGTTTTTTGCTTAATGGGTTGGTTAACACGCTGTGGGACCACTTCGGTTTATGGACTGGTGTACCAGGGGGAAAGGAGCATATGGGCTGAGTTCAATATCTGCAGGAAGAATTAACTTTTAAATAAGTGGGAATTCTGATTATTGAGGTAAGCAAACCAGCTTATCCCCAGTCTCAGTCAAGCTCTTCATCGTAAATAGAGGATCCGATGGGCAGTTCGGATGGGAAGGGGAGGTCTCAGCTTTCTTTGGATACCTGCAGCCTTTCCCCACCAGCTCTTGCAAGTACCAAGAGCCCATTCAGTCGGCTGAAATGCATATTTTAATTTTAATTTTAATTTTAATTTTAATTTTAATTTTAATTTTAATTTTAATTTAATTTTAATTTTAATTTTAATTTTAATTTTAATTTTAATTTTAATTTTAATTTTAAAGGTGACAGCGTCATCCTGTGTATATACGAGCCTGGGCATCACTTCTGACCTCTCAAGAGTTTCACACCTGTGTCGTGGTTCATTTCCAAGTTTAGAATTAAACCTTTTGTTAGTGTTTAACGTGCCTGGCAGGTGGTGCTGGACTGTGGATGTTGGTGGGGAAAAGGGATGACTGAGGCATTCGGCAGGAACGGTGGGAAAAGGCAGAACATCCCCATTAGACTGGGGAGGAGTGTGTGCAGGAGAGGGGGGTCCTGAGCTGGGGGGCAATGTCCCAGACTGGACCCCCTTTCTGCTTCCCACCCCAGCAATTAATTTGCATTTCTTTGTTTCCTGATGGACTTTTGTGAAAAGTCGTGAGTAAGAATAACAGCAAAGCAACTTCCAAAGCGCCCATTTGAAAAGTGTGGAGCTTGACATCCTTAAAATGGTGGGGGGGGGTGCTGTGAATCTGCTCCCCGTTACGGAATGCTTTGTCATCACAAAATTGCCAGCGCTTGTCCCGCTCTGCCTGTGGCCTTGCACAGCTCCTTGGGAAGCTCCTTCTCGTCTCCGTCCGTCGTTCAGAGAACCTCGTGGCGTGGCACCTCTTCCTGTGCTGGCACCGGTGCCGCGGGCAAAACTCTGCCCCCCGTTTGCGGTAGGGATCCTCACGGCTGCCGGGGATGGCAGCGGATCCTGTCTGCACCAAGCGTTGCAGACAGGATTGGTAAAACGTACTTCTAAATCTAGGGTAATAGACAGGTATTCCGAAACATGGAGAGGTCCTTCTCCATAGAATCATAGAATAGAACCATGGAATGGGTTGGGTTGGAAGGGATCATCCAGTTCCAACCCCCCTGTCACGGACAGGGACACCCTCCACCACACCAGGTTGCCTAAAGCCCCATCCAACCTGGCCTGGCACACTGCCAGGGATGGGGCAGCCACAGCTTCTCTGGGCAACCTGTCCCAGTGCCTCAGCACCCTCAGAGGGAAGAATTTCTTCCTTAGATCCCATCGAAATCTCCCCTCTTCCAGTTTAAAGCCATCACCCCGTGTCCTGTCACTCCACGCCCGTGTCCAAAGCCCCTCTCCAGCTTTCCTGTAGCCCCTTTAGGTACTGGGAAGTGCTGGAAGGTCTCCCTGAAGTATTCTCTTCTCCAGGCTGAACAGCCCCAACTCTCCCAGTCTGTCTCCATACAGAGGTGCTCCAGCCCTCGGATCATCTCCGTGGCCTCCTCTGGCCCCACTCCAGCAGCTCCATGTCCTTCTGCTGTTGGGGCCCCCAGAGCTGAAGGCAGCACTGCAGGGGGGGCTCAGGAGAGCAGAGGGTCAGAATCCCCCCCCTCGCCCTGCTGCCCACGCTGCTCTGGGTGCAGCCCAGGACACGGGTGGCTCTCTGGGCTGCCAGCGCACGGTGCTGGCTCATGTTGAGCTTTGCATCTCATTGTCATTCCTCTGTTCAGTTTAAACTTTGAGAGGGCAAACCAGTTCAAAACTGGTGAGCCCTCATCAGCGCAGCTGTATCAAAGCCTGTTGGTCTCCTGATGTCCATTACCGGGGTGAATCGCCACCTTCTTCATGGCTCAGAACAAGCTCTCGTGCCCACCTGCAGCCCGTGCCGCATCTTTCACGTTTGAGCCTCTGTGGTTCTAAGGGGATTCGGAATGGTTCGAGTTCTGCAGCTGCTAATTTGATATTTTGATTTGTTTGAGGGTTTTCTTTTTTAATTCTCTCGACTCTTCACAAGGGAATTCTTCCACCAGGTTTCAGGTGGGTCCGCTGACGGAATTATTTATTAAGCAATCCGCGGCGTGCTCGGTGCGTTGCACACAAAATTGATGGGGCTCCTGCACCACCACGTTCACACTCTTGGCTCACATTTTTCCCAAAGCCTTAAAGTAAAGTAGATTTGTCTCCAGTTCTTTCTTCATCAGACCAATAATCATCCCCAAAACAACGTCTTGTAGTTCTTCTGAACTTAATAGAAGCCCTCTGCTGCGGGGAAGGCCTGGGGCTGCCCAAAATGCTCTCTGGTTAATGGACGTTTAGAACACGCCGCCTCGCAGCACGCACAGCAGAATACTGGACTTTATTACACACCAACTGTGACTTGATGACTTTTCCCTTTAAAAAAACGCGTGGAATCGCTCCCAGCTAAGGACCTGACCTAACGAAAGGCTTTGCACACGAGTTCTTTGTGGAAATCAAAACTTTGAACATCTTCGTACCCTGCAAACGCGATTTGTTCAGCGATCGAGCAAGCGGAGCCTCCGTGGGGGTGTGTTTAATCTCCCGAGGGTTTGTTTTCTCCAGCTCCAGCGCAGTCATGAGCGGGTGGCCCAGGATGACGGAGCTGGGAAGAGGACTCGGAGCTGGGAAGAGGACTTGGGTGAGCGTGGCCCTGCAGAAGAGCCCCTCGTCTCTGTGATGCTGTCACAACATGTGGCTCCTGTGTCAGCCCAGCGTCCTGGCATGCGCTGAACCGCTCCGTGTGATGTTCCTCGTTTATCTCCATGCCAGGAATAGGAAGAAGCGATGTCTCCAGCAAGTGGAGAACGAGATTATCTTCAGGAAAACGTCGTCATTGCTCCGTCAGTGCTTTGATAAGCAGCGCTGGAGAAACGGTGCAGGGTGGCCGTTGTCCTGGCTACACGTGTCCGGCTTTGCAGACATCCCCGTGAGGAGCTGAAGTTGCGCTTGGAGGTGGGAACGAGCCCCGCTCTTGGATGCTCAAAGCCTCATCCAACCTGGCCTTGAACACTGCCAGGGATGGGGCAGCCACAGCTTCTGTGGGCAACCTGGTCCAGTGCCTCAGCACCCTCAGAGGGAAGAATTTCTTCCTTAGATCCCATCAAAATCTCCCCTCTTCCAGTTTAAAGCCATTGCCCCATGTCCTGTCACTCCACGCCCTTGTCCAAAGCCCCTCTCCAGCTTTCCTGTAGCCCCTTTAGGGACTGGAAGGTGCTGGAAGGTCTCCCCGGAGCTTGTGTATGTTCTGCTTCCCGCAGCTGTGCGTGCTCCAGAGGAGCTGCTCCCGTTGAGAGTGCCGCTCTGTACGAGCTCCTCTTGGCAAAATTTGTGCTCTTTGACAACCAGTGCACCCTCCGAGGGGTGCCCGGTTGTTGGCACAACGCGCTCTCGAGGCTGCTGCCATGTGAGGCGTTTGGTTTGCTTCTTGGTACGGGCAACCTGGAGCTTATTTGCGTGAGTTAATAAGGCGAGAGAGAGAGAGAAAACACCTGGAGAGCAACGAAACTAGGGAAGGGTTTGGAGAACTTGTCCTATAAGGAGCGGCTGAGGGAGCTGGGACTGGTCAGTCTGGAGAAGAGGAGGCTCAGGGGGGACCTTCTCGCTCTCTACAATTACCTGAAAGGAAGTTGTAGAGAGGTGGGGATTGGTCTCTCCCTCCACGTTAGGAATGACAGGATGAGAGGGAATGACCTCAAGTTACGCCAGGGGAGATTTAGGTTGGATCTCAGGAAAAATTTCTTTACGGGGAGGGTTGTGAAGTATTGGAACAGGCTGCCCAGGGAGGTGGTGAAGTCCCCATCCCTGGAGATGTTTAAAAACCGTGTGGATTTGGTGTTGAGGAACATGGTTTAGGGCCCTTGACAGTGCAGGGTGAACGGTTGGAGTCAATGATCTTGAGGGGCTCTTCCAACCAGATGATTCCATGATTCCGTGATTCTGTGAGAGTGGGGAGCTCCGTCCGTTTCAGCTGGAAATGTCCTTTTGGTTCTCCATGAGAAGGCAGCTGCTTGTCAGGCCTGTGCTGTCAGAACTTTGCGGAACGTTGCAGCAATCCGTCTGCGTTTCTTCGCTTCCCTTTGCTGTTTCCAACATGCTAAAAATCATCAAAGCAGTGAAATACTGTCCCGTGGCTGCAGGAAGAGGAATGGGAATGTGTTCCCGGTATCCAATCATCTGCTTATTCCGCCTGTTCTTAAGAACAGAATTTATTGAAGCAATTTATCCTGACTAAATGTGATATAAATCTGAGCACACGTATGTACATACCAGTCATATTCTGGAGTGAACGAGCAGCTAAATCTTTCTTTAAAGAATGAGCGAATCCTCCTGACGCTTTGCAAGACCCAGTAAACTGAGGTTTTTCCAGTGTGTTGGTCCTGAATTTTTTTTTTAATAGAGCTGCTCGTTAACGCTATCAGAAGCGGCTGGCGGGCAGCCTGGAATGCCAGTGGGTTTTTTTTTTTTTTGTTTTCCTGCTCTCCCTTTCAGCTTGCGTTATCAGAGCCCCAGGAGTGACAGCTGAGCCATTTCTTTAATTTCTCAAATAGCTTTTCCATGCACGGGAAGCATAAATATGAGGTGGAGAGACGCCGAAGTTCTCCGTGTCGGCAAAGGCAGCGGGCTGGTGAAGTGACAGCGGTAAGGACGGATCTCTGACCCGTGGTAATTAAAAAAGCAGAGGGTTGGCTGCCCTGCGAAACGCAGCAGTCTCCCCCCGTAGCGATTACGCTGCGTGGTTAACAAGAAGATTTGTTTGTGGATGAAGCAAACGCATCCCCAACCTCATCCCACGCAGTTTAAACGTCCGGGGGTGATTGAAACCCTCTGCAGACACTTCCAGCACCAGCCTGACTTTGACAGCAGCGGGCATTACCACTGGCCTTCAAAGTTTGGTGACTTTGCTGCTCTCTCAGTCCATCGCTCTTAACTGGGAGCTGCTTAGACTGGCAGAAGACTTCTGATTTTTTTGTGGTTAGTTTGAGAACAGGCTTCAAACGCTGATGCCCCTCGCTTTGCCGCAGGTACCCAATGTGTCGAAGCCAAGACTGAATAGGGATTAAGGAATCTGGGACTAGTGACTTTGGCTTCTACCTTCAGCTTGATCAACAACACTGACTGCAGCTGCCGGGAGCCTTGGCCGTGCCGAGAGCGTGGGCAGCAGGTCGAGGGAGGGGATTCTGTCCCTCTACTCTGCTCTTGTGAGACCCCACCTGGAATACTGCGTTCAGCTCTGGAGTCCCCAACACAAGAAGGACATGGAGCTGCTGGAGTGGGGCCAGAGGAGGCCACGGAGATGATCCGAGGGCTGGAGCACCTCTGTATGGAGACAGACTGGGAGAGTTGGGGCTGTTCAGCCTTGAGAAGAGAAGGCTCCGGGGAGACCTTCCAGCACCTTCCAGTACCCAACGGGGTTACAGGAAAGCTGGAGAGGGACTTTGGACATGGGCATGGAGTGACGGGACATGAGGTGATGGCTTTAAACTGGAAGAGGGGAGATTTCGATGGGATCCAAGGAAGAAATTCTTCCCTCTGAGGGTGCTGAGGCACTGGGACACGTTGCCCAGAGAAGTTGTGGCTGCCCCATCCCTGGAAGTGCTCAAGGCCAGGTTGGATGAGGCTTTGGGCAACCTGGTGTAGTGGAGGGTGTCCCTGCCCATGGCGGGGGGTTGGAACTGGGTGGTCTCTGAGGTCCCTTCCCACCCAACCCATTCCATGATTCTATGATTCTATAATCCTTGTCTTTTCTAGGGAAGGAAGACGGGTGCAAAGCCAGACTGTTGGGAGCAGAAAAAACAAGGGCCAGGTTGCCCAAGAAAGCAATCATTGACTTTTATCGGACTGTATCGTGATGCCATAGTCTTACCAGTCACCATACTGCAAAGGTGATGGGTGGTGGTAAAATGACTCAAGCTCGTGTCCTCTTTGTATCTGTTCTGATTTCTCTCCACCCTCCTTCTGGTGGAAGGTGTCCCTGCCCACGGCAGGGGGGTCAGAACTAGATGATCTTGAAGGTCCCTCCCAACCCAACCCATTCCATGATTTTCTTACAGATAGAGTAGTAGTTGGGCTGCCCTCTGCCTGGGGTGGGTGATGAAGGACCAAGGTCTTTCTGGACTCATTCGGAATTTAGCTTTTGTGCAGCTGAGTGGAAGGTTCAGGTGCCTCCAGCGCGGGTGATAAAAAGTGTTTCATCAGTTTCGTGCTTCTCCTCTTTGCAGTGTCAGGGAGTCGATCTGAGCAGTGCTTGGATATTATGGGAAGGTTCGACCTCTTCATCCTGCCTTACTGGAGGCTGGTTTTACATGTTGAAACTTCCTGAGGAAGCCTGGGCTTCTCTGTGCCTTCAGAGATCACCAGAGCAGTCGTGGCATCGTAAAAAGCCCCTCTCCAGCTTTCCTGTAGCCCCTTTGGGTACTGGAAGGTGCTGGAAGTTCTCCCCGGAGCCTTCTTTTCTCTTCTCCAGGCTGAACAGCCCCAACTCTCCCAGTCTGTCTCCATACAGAGGTGCTCCAGCCCTCGGATCAGCTCCGTGGCCTCCTCTGGCCCCACTCCAGCAGCTCCGTGTCCTTCTGCTGTTGGGGCCCCCAGAGCTGAAGGCAGCACTGCAGGGGGGGCTCAGGAGAGCAGAGCAGAGGGGCAGAATCCCCCCCCTCGCCCTGCTGCCCACGCTGCTCTGGGTGCAGCCCAGGACACGGGTGGCTCTCTGGGCACGGTGATAAAACACGGTGATAAGCGCACGGTGCTGGCTCGTGTTGAGCTTCTCATCAACCACCACCCCCAAGTCCTTCTCCTCAGGACTTCTCCGCAGCCGTTCTCCACCCAGCCTGTGCTTGTGCTTGGGATGGCCCCGACCCATGTGCAGGACCTTGCACTTGGCCTTGTTGAACTTAATTAGGTCCTCACAGGCCCACCTCTCCAGCAGATCCCTGATTGTTTAGCAGGCAGGAGCAAAAGTTTGGTATTTTGGTTTCTTGAGTTGCCAGTTTGGAGCTTCTCTGGAAGTTGGGAAGGATGGTGTGAAGACTCCAATCTCTTCAACATGTCCTCGCTCATGTCGTGCTGTCACCTCAAGGCCAACCTTTGCCAGGATTTAACCACCCTCCAGTTCTGCAACCCCCATGTCACCTCTGTGGCCTTTCCTGGGGCGGGTGGACATTCCTGACCCCTTTTATTCCCTTTATCATTCCGACTGCCCTACGGTAGGGAGCATCTTGGCCGTTCGCCCGTTCCGTTTGTCGGAGGGCTCTTTATCCTTCGCGAGCCGGCGTTTGCCCAGGCCCTGGAGTTTTCCTTAATAAATCCAAACACAGCCTGATGTTCTTGGACATCTCTCCCCTTTTTGTGGCAGAAGGACTGGCAGCCACTTTCTCCTCGCTTTCGGTCGATGCCGTTGTGCACCGCGGCCGAGCCAGCACCCGGGGAAGGGAATTCCACCTCGTGTAGTCACCCGTTTCAGCGGCGCGCCGCCCTACTGCGTGGTTGTAGGAAAATAATCTTTTTTTTTTTTCTTTTTTCATAGGAAACAATAACTGATTTCTGCCTCTTTTTCAAGAAAAGCAAAAGGGGACTGTTTTGCTGCGGAGTCGCCTTCTCGGAGCGCTTTCTCATCCAGCTCCTAAAAATAACAAGTCTTCCCCGCCCTCTGGGCGCGTGCGTGCGGGTATTAATGGTCAGAAATGGTTAGAAATGCCCAAAAAGCCCACTCGAAAGGGCCTTTGAGTCTCCACGGAGGCGTTTTGGCCGCGTCGGGGGTTTCGTTCGTGCTCTTGGCGCCGGAGCCAAGTGCCGAAGTTGGAGCGAAGAGACGCTGGAAGCGTTTGCACAGGAAACCCCCCGAAGAGACAGCGTTTGCTTTATTATGGCTTTTTAAAATCCTGCCATAAAAAATATCCAGGGGGGGAGGGAACCATTAGCTCTTGGATTTGAGGGGGGGGGTTACTTTATTTACTCTTATTTTTTATTAATAAGAATAGCTTCACTTGTGGCATAATAGGACGGAGTGTTTTGTTATCCTTGGCTATAATCCGTGATAAACTACCCCTGCCATCAGCCTCGTAGTTTACCCACTAGGGAGCCAGATTATTGCCTTGTAAAACGGAGCACCACTCCTATAATCCCTTAATTAATTAAATGACAAATTTTAGTTCTCTCCCATTGAAAATATAACTTGTACAGAGAGAGGACTTGGATTTATTTGATCGCTTCTTGTTTTTTTTTGTTTTGTTTTTTTTTTTCCTGTAGATTGTCGCTGTCTTTGCTTCTGTGTCTGTGCTTGCGGCCGTGGGTGCTAAGGGAGGGTGAAGCCGCCGTGCCCTCCCTCAACACCCTCCCTCTGGGGCACGTTCTGTGGGTCTTTGCTGGTCCTTTGCAAGAGATGGACGTTGTCCCCGTCTTGCAGGTGGTGACACTGAGACGCAGAAGGTCCCCTGACCCTCTGGAGAACTGGTGGTGGGCCTCAGTGGGAGCCCAGGCGTGGCAAACTCCTTCCCTACCCATTGGCCCACGCTGTCTTGCTGCCACTGTTCCCAGTCCGCGGTGCCATGCGTCGACTGGGCCCTCCGAAGTCTTATTTAAACTTGGGTTGGATGAATTCCTCTTCCCCGATTGTGTCTAGGGCACGAAGAGATCCTCCTTCCCCGCGAGCGCGGCGGTGATTAATTACAGCCCTGCAAAGGGCAGCTTCTGCTCTTGATATTTTTAATTTTTTTTTCAGCTTATTTAACAATTTCCTCTTCTCCCCTTTTCTCCCCAGCTCAGCTCAGCTGCATGAATATGGGAGACGACAGACCGTTTGTGTGCAATGCCCCCGGCTGCGGACAGGTACGTTTACAGTATACTTTATTGGGAATGTGTCGTTGTGAATCAAAGTGGCTGTTTTATCACCCAGGCAAAGAGTTTAAAGCCGGTGTTTTACGTGATCACTGGAGGTAATCAGATCGGAGGATTTGCAGTGTGTAAATCCAGGTTATGAGCAAGTGCAGGCACTCCAAAGGAATGAAACCTGCCGCGCTTCCTGCCGGATTGTTATTCTGCTGGTGTTTTCCGTGGAGGCCCGGAGAAAACACGCTGATCTCCCGTTGCTGTTTTCTGATCACATTCCTCATCTTCTTCCAAGACTCTTTAACCAGAGGACGGATGCTCCGTCGGGATGAGTTCGCTGCCGTAGCGTGTTCTGTAAAGCAGCTGAGAATGTGACAGTTGATGGTTGGTGTTACGCGAAGCCCCAAACTGCCGGGGTCTATTTTGGGCTTGCAAAAAAAAAAAAAAAAAAGAAAAAAAAGATCCATTGTGAATTTTTCCTCCATGGACAGCGCGCCGGACGTGGCTACGGCCTCGCAGAGCTTCTGCTGGCTTTCCGAGCGCGGATAATTAGTGCTTCGAGTGGGTCTTTTCGCTCACACCTTTCTCGTGGGCACCTTCCCGTTGCGTTTGCCTTGGTGCCGTTATTCCAAGGCTGTTTTAATGGGAGCTACTGGAGACTGGGGCTTCCGCGGAGCGCGGGGAGAACTGGGATGGTCTGTTCCGAAGTGTGGGAGCCTCAAAATGCAGAGATGCTTTTTGCAGGGGAAGGAGGAGGGGGCGGAATTGGGGCTTTTAATTAGCTATTAAATGATGTGCACACGCTTCGTTTTCCTGGCCGCAGCCGTTGGGTGTCGGGTTGCCAAACTGGTACGGCTGTGACGCGTTCGGGAGCTCTAACCGGTCCCAGGGTGCTCCCTGTGACCCCCTACCCCAATTTTTCGGTGTATTTAATATCTTAATGCCTCTTGCGGGTCCCTCACTTGAAATTCAAGAGAATTCTGCATCCCCAGGGCACGTCCTTTGAGACTGCCCGTGAATTCTGTGCCATATTTATTTTTACAGTGCAGAAATGGGTCCAAAATCTCCTCTGGTAACTCTTGGAGACTGGAGCTCTTCAAAAATACTCAGGACTTCGCCACTTTTTGGTCATTCTGGCACTAGTCTCATCTGAAGCATTTTCTATCCACTTGCAGGTGATCTTCCTCTTTTTTTCCCTTTTTTTTTTTTTTTTGTAGGCTGCTTTTTATCTTGAACTTCTTTGCCTGTGAAATTGTGCAAGTCATTTATAAAATGTATTAGCTGTATTTGAGCACTTAATGATGTGAGGACTTCAATCATACAACCTTAAAATCGGATTCAAACAAGCAATTAAGGCAAACAACAATGTATTTAAATTTAATCTCCCACAATCTCCCACAAATGACATATAAAGGTGGTTGCTTCCTCCTTTCGCTGTTCCAGACTGCTGCTTATGGGTAATTCTGACAATTCTTCATGTTAATATTGAAATGTTAGAATCCGGGTAATTCATACCGGTATGATTCATTGTGATCTAACCTGACCTCGTGCACAGTTTCCTAGAACGTCCTTCAATACCTGTTCAAACCAGAGCATCTATTAAATAATGATGATCCAAGCTTGATGTAAAATATTTCCAGTGATGGAAAATTCACCACAGCCCTTGGTTAAGTTGTTCTAATAGTTAATTGCTCTCGCTGGTAAGGAAAAATTATGCTTTATTTCCAGTCTAAACCTGTTCAGCTGCAGCTTCCAGGCTGTGGATCTTGTTAATTTTTGGTTGGTAGACAGAAGATCCTTCCTATCAAATTTCGGATGGCTGTAGGTGTTTACTGACCGATCAAGTCACCCCTTAACAGGACTGACTGTGTACGTGGAGCCCGAAGCCTCTCCCTGTAAGTCCTAGTGTCTCACCTGCATTTTCTTGGGTGTGTGTCCTCTATTCTGTACCCCACAGAATCCCAGAATGTCAGGGATGGGAAGGGACCTCAAAGGATCGTGGAGTCCAATCCCCCTGCCGGAGCAGGGCCACCCAGATCAGATCCCACCAGAACGCGTCCAGGCGGGTTTGGAACATCTCCAGAGAAGGAGACTCCGCAACCTCTCTGGGCAGCCTGTCCCAGTGTTCTGTTCCCCTTACTGGGAAGAAGTTCTTCCTCATGTTGAAGCGGAACCTCCTGTGTTCCAGCTTAGATCGATTTCCCCTTGAACTATCGTTGGATGCCACTGAGAAGAGCCTGGCTCCATCCTCATGGCAGTCACCCTTTCCGTATTTATAAACATTAATGAGGTCCCCCCTCAGTCTCCTCTTCTCCAAGCTAAAGAGACCAGTACAGCCCAGTACAGCTCCCTCAACCTTTCCTCATACGGGAGATGCTCCACTCCCTCCATCATCGTCCTGACCCTGCGCTGGACTTTCTCCAGCAGTTCCTTGTCCTTCTTGAACTGGGGGGCCCAGAACTGGACACAATATTCCAGATGTGGCCTCAGCAGGGCCGAGTAGAGGGGGAGGAGAACCTCTCTCGACCTACTCACCACCCCCCTTCCAACACACCCCAGGGTGCCACTGGCCTTCTTGGCCACGTGCTCCACGTTGAAGGTTTTTAGGAGCCTGCACACATCCTGCTCTCCACTCCCACGCAGCGGTTCCGCAGCGGCACCCGAGAGCCGTACGGACCGTCGCAGAAGGATCATCAGCTCAAATTAACGTGCGGCGAGCGGCGCGTTCTGGGGCGAGTGGAGTCAGACTGGATCGTTGCCACGAGCTGGGCAGGGCAGCACGATTGGTAGCTTCGAAGATTAAAAATAAATCCCAGTTTGAAGTCAAGGGGCTGGTGGAGCCTGCTCCGAAGCACGTGCCGCGTTTTTTCCCCGGTGGTTCGTGCTGCCTTTTGGCGCTGAACCCTGACCCTTGACAAGCCGCCGTGGATCATCCCAGCAGAATGTGGGACACCCATCCCAGTGTGGACTGGTGTTGAAGTGAAGCCTTAATAAGGGTCAGGGGTGGCTGCACCTATCTCGGTTCATCCCCTCATTCCCGAAGATCGAGACCCTTGTCTTCAGGCATAGGAGGCAAAAATAGGGACAGTCAGCTCTGGGTGGTCTGCTACAGAAGCATCCTGACCATCCCATGGGTGCTGAGTGCCCATAGCTCCCGTCAGAGTCTGTATAATCCAGAGGTTGGAGCTCTCTGGAAGCTAAACTGATGATTTTTTTTCACCCAGGCACACAAACGCAGCGCCGTGTTACTGCTCGTGGCACAGGAAGCTTTTTCCCAGCTGGCAGAAGAGGGGAGACTTCCTTGCAGGACTCAGCCTTTTTTTCCTGATTCTTTCAAGACCTTTGGGTGCGTTTTCCTTTGGAAAAAAGCTGTTTGAATGGGAGGGTGTCGGGGGCTGTTGAGCCTCTTTGGTTATCAGGGTCAGTATTTTTGGGAGAACGCCTGGCTCACTGTGTCCCTCCACCACGGTGGCTCCAGCGTCTCCGTTCCTCTCTCTCATTTCTAAACATTTGATCCCGTGCCCGATCCATTAGAGCATTTTTATCCCTGCAGATTCCTGCTCTGTCAGGTTTAGGGGTGCACTCTGGTTTTGGTGGGCTGCTCCCACTGCTTTGATCGGGAGGAAATTGGGATGGGCTGATTTTTCCCCCTTTAGTTTAAAGGAAAAAAAAAACCAACCCACCAAAAATATTTATTTTGCTTCCCAGCATAATTTCTTTGAACCATTAGCTGCTTCTTTCCCTCTGTAACTGGTACCAGCCCCGCCTTTTATGCTCTATGCCCTTTTTTCCTCCTTTTCCTTCACCGTTTCTACGTAGCAACCAAGTTTTTCTATGTAAAGCCAACTTTTCAGGGAAGTGAGGAGAGGGAAGAGGGAATAGCCACCAAAAATAGATGAGCAGATCTTACTGTACCCCCCGTATCATCCCAGCTAGTGGGCTTCCAGTGGATGAGTAAACATGTTTTGGTTGCTAGGTCTTCAGCGGGTGTTATTTTTGGATTCCGTACGCGATCGCTTCCCAACAGCGAGTCTGCTGTGGCACAGCTGACTTCTAAAACCGCTTTTAAAAAAGATTCTTCCCAAGGTCATTGATCTGAGTTCTTCTCCAACAGGGCAGCTGGCACATTTTTCCCTGACCCCCCTCCCTTCCCTCTGCCTAGAGGGAGAAGAGCTATTCTCCAGCAGGGATGTGGTCCCCCCTGCCCCGTGCCGCTCCTGGAAGGCGAGGAGAGAGGTGGAGGCAGGTCCCTGCCTCTGGAATGTCTGCAGGAGCAATGCCTGGAGTGAGGCTTTTGGTGAATGTGTGAAGTGAAACTCATCTGGGGGTGGTGTGCGCTGCTAATCGTTATCAAAATCTTCTAATCCCGTTTAAAACACGGCGGGTGATGAAGGGCAGCCTTCGCGGTGGCCGCAGACTCCAGCGTTGCCGTTCAAGTTGGAAGGTGTTAACTCAGTCTGCCTAACGAGGCAGCTCTGACTCATTAACGCAAGGTAATTAAAACTTTGGCCCTCCCGGCTAAGGCATCCAGAGCAAAGGTCTGGCAGGAAGACGAGGGCTTCGGATGCTCCGGTGCCGCTGCGTTACCACGAGCTGGTGGTGGCAGAGGGAAGATGCTCAATCTCTGGCTCTATATCCATATGAAACAGGGTAAAACCCTTCTGGGGTGCCCGACGGCTGATCTGGGCAGGCAGGTTGGCAGCGTGGAGCGTAGGTTGGCGGGTAGACCTCCCTCTCCGACCGTCCTGCCTCTCCTGCTCCTCTCCGGAAGGCTTCGGGAGCGCTGGATGCCTGAGGCTTTATGAAGTGTCATAACGGAGGAACATCTTTATTAATAAAACTGTTTGGTCCACTCCTGTTGCCCAAACTAATGGAGGGGCCATAATATTGGATATATTCTGCCGGGATCACGACTCTCCCTACCCCTGCCTCCCCGCTCCGCGGCATTTCACTTTTTATAAGTGACACAAATCATCGCTCGGGCCCTAATTCCGGCACTACAGTTATACAGGCCATTTCCTCAAACAATCGTTTGCTTTTTAAACCCACCCTTAATTTCACAATTTATTCCCCTTAAACCCGTGCCACCGAGGTGATGCTCGCGCGGTGTCCGAGAAACGCCAAGCCCAGAACTTTCACGAGGCCAGAAAATGATTTTTCTTCTTGGTGGTTTATTGTATCCTCTTATCTTGTCATATAATAGAAATAATGTTTATGGCATCGAGGCCTCAGCATCACTTGGCATTTAACCAACCTCAAAAGCAGTTTATTGCTTTGTATACTCTGCCGCCATGACCATTATCCCTTAAATCTCTATTGCTTTGTAATATACGAGGCAACAAATGGCTCCTGCGATTGGTTCAGTGTGGAACCGGAGCTGAGGTGTGTTTGGGAGCTTGTATAATCCAAACGAATATAGATTATTCCTTTTATGTGAGTCCTGGTGTCGAGAGGAGGGGGAAAAAACGACCCTCTTCTCTTTCCAAGAAGCGGCGAGCTCTCCTTGTCACGGTTCAAACTTCCCAGGATGTGTGGGGCCATGGCCGCTCGGAAGTTTGCCGTGGGATTTCCAGCCGTGGAGTTATCGCTGTCGCAGCCTGAGCTATGGTTTGTACTGGCGTGTCTTTGTACTGGTGTATCTTCATACCAGTGTGTCTTTGTACTGGTTTCAGGTAGGCACCGGGTCCGCCAGGACGAGGAACAAGTCTTGCCCCAGTCTCTGAAGGTCCTCAGCGGGCACCAATCGTTCAAGCCGAACTGTCGTGATGAAAAATGCGGAATAATTTAGTGAAGCGAGTCGGTGGGTGGGTAGAGCAGCCCAGAGGTGGGAGGAACAAGGCGCCCGTGCCCGTTGGCTTCCCAACAAACCATCTTTTGCTCCATTCTAGGGTTTCCTTTGTTACCATCCCTTCCTTCCAGTTACAGTGGGAAGTGAAAGGTAAGAATATTCCCTGTCTCTGCTGCCAGAGGAAAATCCAAAGGGATGTCTCAGCCCTGCTGAAGCTCGTTGGCAGCCCGGCCGGGGCCACGCGTGTGCAGGACGTGACTATATTCGCCTCGATACGAGAAACACACTCGTGTGCATTGATTTAACAGCCTCCTCTCGAGGCTTTGTTCCTGAGGCTTAGGAAGGGAAACCAGAGGGATTCAGGGAATTAAACTCGAATCTTTGAGAAACTTCAGGCCAGTTGGCTACCTGCCGGTACGGCAAACAGGAATTTAAATGGTTATTAAGCAGAGTTATGACACCCTGTCCTCCCGTAGAAACTGGTACTGTCCTGGCACGGGAGCTGAGTGGGACTGGACTTGGCCACAGGCACGGGGTGTTTTTCCTAAAGAATTCAAGCTCCTGACACCCGCTGATTTAGCGAGGTGGGAGCCGCTGTGTCGTCGGAAATCCGAGCCTTATTAATCAGGAGAAGGGCTTCCGTGGGGCGAGGTGGCTAATGCCAGTCCCCGCGGTCGGATGGCGCTGGTGAGAGTGGCGAGGCAAGAGCAGGACTCGCAGCTGCCCCTTGCCAGGGTTCCGTGGCACGATCGGCAGCGGCTCTCAGCCCCGGATGCCGCGTGTCACCGAGGGACCCGAGCAAAGGGCTGGATCCCCCGGGGAGCAATTCCCATCCGCCTGCCAGCCCTTGCAGGTAGCCCCAGGTGATGTAAAGGCTTCCAAAAGGGTCGATCCCCATCGGGGTCGAGCCACGGCTGCCACCCCCCTCTACCAGCCAAATGCCAACGTGAAAAATGGCGGCTGCTAACGACGGAGCGAGGATAAAATCCTTCTCCGAGCTTTTGTTATGCCTGGGCACAGATACCCTCGCCTGTAGTTAGCATGCAAAGTCACGTATGTGTTGTGTCCCTACTGCACCCAAGTGGTTTGAAGAGCCGAGCCGTAAACTGGAGTTTCTTTTCTGGTTTTTAATGGAAGGAACCGTCTGAAGCTCGGCGGCGAGGAATTCCTGGCCGTGCACGCCTCGCTCGCTTCACATCTGCAGCTTTTTTTTTGATTTGAAGCTGCCGCAGCCGAAATAAAATTCTGCAGAGAAACATCTTGGTTAAAGGTCTGCTGTCGTTTTACGGGAGCGCAGGTTTCCAGAGTTCATTATTTATTCCAAAATTATAACCTTGACGGCTGCGGTACCTGCGCGTCGGGCGCAGAACGGCAGATGCTGCGCCGGTCTCTGAACGTTGGCGGTGCGTAACGAGCCCGTGTAAACGTGGTGGTGGGTTGTAGTAACTCTTTGGGCTGTTGGCGTGGAAAGAAGTGGATTAATTTGAATTGTGACTCGTGTGTTGTCAGCAGAGTAAAAGCGATCTCTCCTGCCTCTTGCCGAAGGTATTTTGGGAGGTGGGGAGGGGAAAGCTAATTTTGAATAATAATAAGCGCGAGAAGGCATCTGAAACCAGTAAACGTTTATTTTTTACACTCCTATAACTTAAAAACGGCCAAACCAATTTAAACCAAATTGGATAATAAAAAATATTGCTCCTAGGCTGAGCCCCTGTATGCCAAGTTCCAGCCTAGAATGAATTTTTATGACCAAATTATAAACCCCCTAGAAATGAAGGTTTAAAATGGAAATGTTGACAGACCTTTAACTACAAAAGCACTATAATAGAACTTCTTTTTTTATAAAATGGCTGTTTTAAAATATAATTAAGACTTAAATATTATTTAATAGCAGCATTTCCTGTAAGTTAAAATCTTTATCATTCCTCTGGCTGGGGTTCAGTGCCAGTTCTGCCAACGCCGACTCTGCTTTGCATTTGAGGCACGTGTGCGGTGCTGAACCGCCGCAGACTCTTGTCTGTCAGATGGAAATGGGTCTGGACAGCTTTCCAAATTCCCCTTTCCGAAATAAAAGCCCGGATGCCACAGGACTGGCCGGACCTCTGCGCAAATCCTGTGGCTCCGCGAAGAAACGGCCGCCCGAGCCGCTGCCGGAGACTCAACTTTTAATAGCGTGCAACGCCGGCGGCTCGTTTCTTCCCAGGAGAACGTGTTTGCATCCCCTCTGGCTAATTAGGGATTAATTAGGAGTTGTGCTTTTCAGCGTGGTGGCTGCTTCCGTGTTCCCGGCACGCGCCGACAGCCTTTCGGGGCGCTTTGGAAAGCCGGGCACCGAGCTGGCGCACCCCACCCAGCTCAGAGCTTGGTTTTCATCCCTGCCCCCTTCCCTGCACTTGCTAATTCCTCTATTTTGCCTTTCTCCCTGCCCCTGCTCCCTCCCCAGTTCCCCACGTGAAATGCTGCTGGTTAAAAATAACCCCTGGGCTGGTGGCCGCGGTGCCGCGGGGATTGCCGCAACGCCCAGTTCCGTGTTGGCGTGTGGCCGGCTCGAAAGTGGAACTAACAGTGGGAGAGCAACAGTGACTCCACGGCGTCCTCTGCCTTTTCCTACTGCTTTTCCTGCTCTCTCCTGTCCTTTTGCAGGTGAATAAGCTTCCTGGCTTTAACCCCGCTGCCGAACACCTTCTCGGCACAGCCGTTGTCATCGGGAATGCTCGTAGCAGGATGCGGAGACCTGGGAGATCTTCGGCCTCATCTGTTGGGGTGATACGTTCTTGTATAGGGTTGTGGTTTTTTTTAAGGAAGACTAGGGAGAAAGCAACATACCCTGGAAATTGGGAATGTTTGTAGGTGAAACTCTGCGATGCTACGTGCACGCAGCGTTACTCACCCTCCCTCTTCTTCCTCGTGGGAGCTGCCGGAGCTGCTCTCCCTTCTGCAGCCACGTGTGAAGGGCTGAGGGTGCCAGAGCAGCGTTTTCCCCTCCTCTGCAGGGACAGCCACCAGCTGGGACATCCCCCCCAGGCCGTTCTGGGAGGGGGCTGCTTAGAAGGGCAGGCATCGGAACAAAATTTATCCAGAAACTGTTATGACATGTATTTTACGTCCTCCTCCTGCTCGTGCAGTGCTGGAATTTGGCTGGGAAAAGGTCTTGGGAAGCTGCAGTGGACGTGCTTGATGAGGCTGTGCTGCACGTTTCGCTAGAAACCTCCCAGGTCTGGCTGATGGGATCGATCCGTGGGGTTTTCTTTGTGAGAAGTTTGGGCAAGTGAGCACCAATTGATTTAACGTGGACGTAGAGGAGATAAGGGACTTCAACTCATGCTAGCTCCTTCCCAGTTTGGATTTGCTCAGAAGCGTCTGGGCTATGATTTTGAAAAATTTCTTCCTTTTAGATTAGATCTAAGGAAGAAATTCTTCCCTCTGAGGGTGCTGAGGCCCTGGCACAGGTTGCCCAGAGAAGCTGTGGCTGCCCCATCCCTGGCAGTGTCCCAAGGCCAGGTTGGATGGGGTTTGGGCAACCTGGTGTGGTGGAGGGTGTCCCTGCCCATGGCAGGGGGGTTGGAACTGGGTGATCTTTGAGGTCCTTTCCAACCCAAACCATTCCATGATTCTATGATTTGGCTTCTTGCTCTGGAGATGCAGGGAGGTTTGCCAATAGCTTTCACATTTCTGTTCCGCCGAATGCCTGTTCTGGAATTAAAGCCCTCGTTAGGGTTTCGTACCCGTATTGGCAGCCGCAGCAATTCAAACGAAGAAATAGCACCTCCAGCTTTGCGTGCTTCCCCCCTCTGTCGTCTTCCGAGACGCCGTGCCGAGGCTGCACAATCCCTAATAACGCCTTAAAATATGCAGCAGCCCCCTTGAATGCGGGTCTTGTCGGAGAAACCGCGGTCGGAGGCCGAGCCGTGCCGTGCCGCACCGCGCTGGCTCGCCGGCCGCCGCGTCGGGCACGCGCTCCCGTCCCTTCGTTAGCGTGCTCGTTCATTTGGGCGTCAAAACGGAGCGGGTGAGGCGGCACACGACCAGTAAACCTGTTTCACGTGGCAATAGAATAGGTGGGAATGGATCTCATTGCCCTTTTGGAGCAACCTCGTGTCCCAAAGGGTTCTTCAACCGCTCGCAAATCACCTCCGGAATGCACCTACCGCCGAGCCGCGGCACCGGGGAAGGTGCATTCCTGGTCTCCCGGGTCTCCCCAGGAGAGATGGGGGGCTGAAAGCTCGGGGGCAGCGGCACAGGTTTTCTTCGGAGCCGCTTCAGGCTTGGTTTGACCTTCCTCGTTTCGGAGGAAGGGCACGGAGCGGTGCCACGGGGCGCTGAGCCGTATTTCCAGGGAAAGCTGGACTGCTCAGCCATCTGCGTTTCCATGGGTGACTTGCAGACTCAGCAACCATAAATATATCTAGAGAGAGAGAAACCACATGCCAGGATATGTTCTTGCATAAATAGTCATATATTTATATATGTATATCTATATGGCCATGAGCACATCCTGGCGGTCCCGCGTTATTTCGGCTGGTGGGTGCCACGTACCGGGAGGCAGCAGGAAGGAACGTCCGCAGCGGTCGGTAACTCCGGACGAGGATGCAGGAGAGCATCTCCCGCAGGAGAAGCGGGCTCCGTGCCCCGCCGGGGGCTGCGGGGTTGGCAGGGCACCCCTCGGTGCCATAGGGCACCTTTGCTCGGCGCTCGGTGGTTCATGTCTCACCCCCCCGGCACGTCCCGTGGGTCGTGCCCATCGCACCGGGTTTGCAGGCACTGCCAGGTTTCGAATGATAGAAATTTCTGTTTTGTTGGGTTTTTGGTTATTTTTTAACCAAGCTGTATCCTCGTGTCCCCACATCATGGGATAATTTCCACTCCCTGCAGCGGTGGGGAAGGGGAACAGGACGGAGGGTTTCCCCTTTCCTGGGAAAACGCTCAGGGCTGCAGAAATCCCCCCCCGAAGGAACACGGCCGTGCGCTCGCGGGGAACGGTTCCTTCTCTTTTTTGATTTAAGGCAGTTTCGCAGGTGTGGAACGAGCTCATCTCAGCCCAGTCCTCACCTCAAAACCGCAAACCGCGCCTGCTCCTGGCGCGAAGCCGTAAATTGAGCCGGGCTCTTTTATTAATTTGGAAATTAGGCTGATCTAAAGGCTCGTCTTGAGCTTAAGAGGAGCAGAAAGCTGCCGGTGGCCACGTGCTCCTCTGGCCAAACCCGTGAAAACTGCCAAAAAAAGGTCAAACTGCCAAACCTGGTTTTCACCCGTGCCGCGTGGCAGCCGCCGTCCCGCGCCGAGCGGCAGAGAAACAGGGCGCCGAGCTGGGAGGGTTTAGGGAGAGGAGGAAGGTTTAGGAACCGAGAAAGAGAAATCAAAGAAATGGGTTCAAAAATAAATTTGAATTTTTCCTGCCTTTTTTGAGCTCCGTGTTTTTTCTCAGCCAGTAAAATATTTCCTTGTGTTCAAACCAGGCTGTTTGGGTTTGGTTTTTTTCCTTCTTTTTCTCATTCAAAGCCTCGCTTGCCACCTGCCTGCTCATCCCTGAGAAATTCCCGAGAGAACAGATAACTTATTCCCTGAGTGCGGCTGCAGTTTTGGCAAAGGCCTCGTTATCGTTGCATTTTCAAAAAGGTGCGTGAGTTCACAGGATTTTCCATAAAATTCTTGCGGAAAATCCAGCCGAGTTGCCGCTTAAGGAAAAAAAAAAAACCAGTTGGGGGGACTCTGCGTGGGGCTCCCACCTCCTTCCCCAGCAGAAACGGCTGCTTTGGGTTTTCCTTCAGCAAATCCACGGAGTTATTAGCAACCAACAAACCTGTGAGCTGGTTTTATTTCAATATCTAAATAACCAGGGGAATTTTAAAAAATTTTTTACTGAGCCCACTTCCCCCGTTTGCTTTGTGTCCCAGACAGACACAACGGAGCTTTGCAGAGACGCGAGGAGGCAGCTGGGAACGATTGAATAATTGGAAAAGCAGCTAAAATCCTCTTTTTTTTTTGTCCTCCCAAGGATGCTGGCCGGGCCGGAGATGGGCACCGTCGGATGGCGGAGGCCGCTCCGCCCCTCTGCGGCACTGCTGCTGGCGCAGAGCAGCGCACGGGTGATGGCTGCGGCGCTGCCGGCCGCCGCGGTGATGCCGGAGCACCGGCGAGCGGGAGATGCCGGGTCCTTACGCGTTCGGTGGGGAGAAAACCAACCCCCGAGCATCTCAGCGCCGGAGAGCAAGGTGGGGAAAAAAACCCCAAAAAAACCCAAACAACAAACCTTTAAGCTGTAATATCTCAAGTTTTTTCTAAAGATTTCATGTAAGAGCTGAGAATGAAAGCGGGGCTGTTTGTAGAACTGATTTTTTTTTGTAGCTTTAGGGGGTTTTTGGCCAACGCTTCCCTCGGTGGTTACTGCTTTGCATGTGAACCTTCTATAAAGAGTCAGTTCTTGGGTTGAGGTGTAAAAAACTCACGATAAATACGTTTATTTCTTGGGTTGAGGTGTAAAAAACTCACGATAAGTACATTTATTTCTAGCAAAGCCGGGAGGAAACGTTGAGATTTGTAAAGGACTGATGGATGCGCTGCGCGTTATCCTGCCGCCGCCGCGGTCGCGATGCTGGAGCCGCACAAAGGGCTTGGCGTGGTGGAAAGAAAAAAAAAAAAAAAGAACCTTTTTGGGGCTTTTTTTTTTGTCTTCACCGTGCGTAAAGCAGAGGGCACGTGGCCCATCTGCAGAAATCCCCTTTGTGTACGGAAGGCAGTGAGCGGGGATTTTTGTGATGCCACGGTCACCCCTTCCCTGGGTGGGTGGGACAGTCTGGAGGAATTTGGGCTAAATCAGGTGCTGGGGGTGTTGGTGGGAAGACAAAGGTCCGTGAGCTCCCTGCCCCTTCCCAAAAGATCCCGGTGGTAAATCTCGGGAGGAGCGTGGCATCGTGTTTATTTAACACCTGCTTAACGACGCGAGCTGAGAAACTGCTCCGCCACTTTCCGAGCGCTCGTACCAGCTGTTTTGCTCAAATAATTTTTTTTATATGCCGGATTAAAACAATAAAAACATTAAAGTCCTAAAATTCCCCCTGAGAGTAAACATCTCGACAATAAAGAATTGTGTGTGCGTAGGGGATGGGGTGGGAGAGTTTTGCAGCGGTGCTAAACAAGCTATAAATTAATCTCAGCAGTAAAGCCTGCTGAATTAAACCGTTCCGTAAAATGAAGTTCTTGCAAAAATGTCGGATCAGGCTGGCTTTGGGGCAGTTAAAAATTAAATTTTTTTTGGCTTCTGAACTTCTCCAGGTTATTTATAAATGGTAAAACGGGTCTCGCGTAGCTGCGTCGGTCGCTGCTTTATTTTAGGGGATTATTTTGGGGGTTTATTTTTATTAATATTTTCGGGGGTTATTTTGGGGGATTTGGGCAGGGTTTTATGGTCACTGGAATAACTGACCAGAATTCAGAGCATCACCTGTTACATTTATCTGCTTAAACCCCCCTTAAAGTGGGCTTCAGACGGGGACGTGAGCGGTTCAGTCGCAAAAAAAAAAAGCTCATTTGTAAGAATAAACGTTCAAAGAACCAGATTTGAAGGTTTGAAGCGATCCAAGCTGGACATAAAAGTCAGGAGCAGATCGTTCCACCGACGTCTTGCTCGTGCATATCTTGCTGACTCTTTTCCTTGCTTTTTTCCTGCGAGACTCCCGTTTTCCCCCGCTGCTCCGGCAGCCCCGGACACCTGCAAACCCGCCGTCCAACGCGTCCCCGGATCCGTGCCGGGAAGCCGAAGGTGCAGGTGCGAGCGCTCTCCGTCGCCGTCGCCACCTTCATCCCAGCTTCCGCACTGGGAACATCGCTGATTCACCCCCTCGCTGGGGTATCAATCCCAGTTTTTGTTCCTGGGGCTGCGGGAGGTGTTTCCTGCACGTGTTTTTAGGTATTCCAACCAATTTGCCGGGGAGGAAGGCTGTAGATCCAACGGCGCGGGGAAAAGCTTATGGGAAAGCTGCTGGCGTTACGCTTGGCTCTGATTTTTTTTTTTTTCCTTGCACTTAGGAGTTTATCCACTTAATTTTTATTAAGGGCTGCAGGTGGAGGGGAACGTTGAAAGGGTTTGCCATTAGCCGGGAACAATTAGGAGCGAGCGGCAGCTCCGGGCTGGTGCGAGCTGCAGCTGCAGAGCCCGCGTCAGATGCGGAAAGGCTTTTCCCAGGGATTTTGTCGGGGTCATGAAGGAGGCAGAGGATAGCTGGGAGCGTGGTAGCATGTTCCTGGAGCGGAATCCTGGTGCGGAGACAACCGAAACCTCCCCTGTAACGGCAGGAGGTTGGAAGCGGAGGCGAGGAGAAGACTCGCTTCCCCGGAAACCTGACCCGGCTTGCTGGGGAAAAACTTGGTGCTTTTTGAACGTGCAGTTTCCTATTGGGGATGATTTTGGGGGAGAAAGAAAGGATGCAGATCCTCGGTGCCGGAGATCTGCGGGTGCAGGCTGGAGCCATGCAGAGAGCTGGGAATTAGACCCTTCTGCCATAGTCTGCTCGGAGAAATCATAAATCTCGGGAGAGAAGAGGGTCACTGAGGACCTCATCAGGGTGGGAGCAGCAGCGCCGCGTTAATATGCCCATAAATCTACCTGTTACCATAAAACAGGTGGCTCTTCCAAGAGGCAAAAATAGTCAAACGTCCCGATTTTTTTTTTTTTCCCTGCTGCTGCCTATCTCCTCTTAAAAGCTTAATTACCGCCGTGCGCCGACATCTGACAACTTATCACGGGCGACCAGGGTCCTTTGTAAAACACTGAGACTCAGTTTCACGTCTGTGTCTGGAAAGTAAGGAGAGAAAAAGAGGAATGGGCTCGGCAGGTTGGCCAGAATCTTTGGGAGAAAGGTGGGGAGAGGAACAAAGACCGGCCGCGTTTCGGTGCGTGGTGGTGGTGAGGTTGGTGCGAAGGGCTCCGTGGAATGCAGAAGACGGAGGGAGGTGGAGGATGGGTCAGTCGTAGGGGGAAAATTGTGCCCTAGGATAAAGCTGGGAGCTCTGTAAATAAGGCTGGGTGGGAAGGGATGGTTCTGGCCCGACGGGAGTCACCGCGGGGCTTTGGTGAATTCCTCGTTTCATGGCTTGCACTGGGATGTACATGGAAGTCCGGGTTGGCCAGAGCCATCTCCGCTGAGCTTCTGCACAGCACTCCTGCCTGTCCGCAGAGATGAAGATCCCCCTTATTCCGAAACGCCCCCGTCGCTTCTCAAGGTGGCCACGGATCCGTAAATCTCCATCTGCCTCCTATATTTCGCAGCCTCCCAGTGCCTAAAGGGGCTCCAGGAAAGCTGGAGAGGGGCTTTGGACACGGGTGTGGAGTGACAGGACACGGGGCGATGGCTTTAAACTGGAAGAGGGGAGATTTCGATGGGATCCAAGGAAGAAATTCTTCCCTCTGAGGGTGCTGAGGCACTGGCACAGGTTGCCCAGAGAAGCTGTGGCTGCCCCATCCCTGGCAGTGTGCCAGGCCGGGTTGGATGGGGCTTTGGGCAACCTGGTGCAGTGGAGGGTGTCCCTGCCCGTGGTGGGGGGATTGGAACTGGATGATCTTTGAGGTCCCTTCCCACCCAACCCATTCCATGATTCTATGATTCTGTTTTGTCCGTCTCAACTCGATGACACCCCATCTACAACCCTCAGTAACTACTTTCCCGGTGTTTTACACCGCGTCAGCGTACGGAAGTCGTGCTCACACACCTCCGGTTTTGTGGATCTACTCTTCCCTATGGCTCATTCCCTCTAAGTAGCAAATACCAACATTAAAGGGGGGAAAAAACCTCTAAGCCACTTGAATTCTGTCTCCATTTACCAGGATGCCCCCTCCAAACCGTTGGAGCTTCCCCACGAGAGGTTCTAGCTCAGGTCCACAATGGAAAAAATCCCTTTTTTCAGGCAATAAAGCCCATGAATGGGTGGGCGCCCACCCAATATTCCAAACGAATTGAAGGAAACCAACCTTCCAGTGCATTAAAAACCTGAATGGGGGGAGCGTGGTGTCCTTTTTCTGATTGTGGTGTTGTTCAAAGGTCGGGGCTGAGTCACCTCGACTCCATCAAGCCGCGGCACGTTGGCACAACGGACGCTTTTTTCCATTGGAGCCAACTTTTTTTTTTTATTTTAGGCTCAGCTTTCTCCCAGCCCTCAAACAATAGCGTGGCAGAGAGGGTCTGCCAAACCTCTTAGATGAGCCCAAATTTAACCGCTCCCTCGGCGGAGAATCCGCTTTGGAAATAACCGTAAGGGGGTTGGGCTGGAGTTGGGGGACCGGCTATCCGGAGCGGAGTCCGCTGCTGGAATCCCGCTTTCCCAGCACGGTTTTCTCCTATGCTCTTGCCAGGGTAAGTATGGAAAGGGAGATCCCACCGTCCCGTGCCGGAGCACGGCAGCTCCGCTGCCCGAGGACGCGTCCGCAGACCCCTGCTCCGGCACGTCTGCACCGGGGGTATCTCCAGATCCAAGGATGACATCGGAGTCTTGGATTTGGGTCATTCCTTCTGGCTCAAACCCTCAGTTTTCCCTCACTTTCCTACGTTTCTAAGCTCGCCACCGGCGCCGACAGCGCTGCCGTGCCGGGGGAGCGCGGCGACGTCCCCGCCGTGGGCTGCAGGACTCCCCGTTGTCACCCCGGGCTCCCGACGGGGCCGAGCGCTCCGTTTGGCAGCGAGCGGAGAAACCGGAGTGGCTTCGTACCGCGGCGGTGCCGGGGCTGCGTGTGCCCTGGCACCTGCTGCCAGAGCCTCTCCTCGCCCGCGCCGTCCCGACAGCCTTGGCCAGCGTCCAGAGACTTCTGAAGATCCCGGTGCCGCCTCCCAGCGCACGAATCCTCAGCCCCGCAGACAAATTAATCGACTCCAGTTCGGATTTAATTATTTTGACGCGGACGTTCTTGTTTCTGGGAGCGTGCGGAGAAGGAGTTTCCTGTTTTTCTTTTCTTTTCACTCTATAAATTATTTCTCGCATGCCTGCGTCGCGCGGGGCTCGCTGCCGGTGCTGTTTGTTTGCCGGGACAGAGTCTTTGCTCCTGGATTTTTTATTCAGGAGCTGTGGAGCAAGAGTCTTTGCTCCCAGATTTTTCATTCAGGAGCTGCGGAGCGTTGGAGGCAGGAAGGGTGACTCATTTGGTAAACAGCAGAGCCTTGCAGGGGGAGGCAGGAGCCCAGATTGGGTTTCTGTGGTAGATCTTTGGTCTTTGGAGGGGGGGAATTTATATTTTTTTCCTCTTTTTTTTTTTTTTTAACCCTTTCCTCTCTACCCCCAGCACCAGGGACTCACGATTCTTTCTCCACGTTGCACGAGAGCGAAGCCCGGCTGCGTAATTCACCCTCTTCCTCCCGCGATGCCACATAACTTCCTAAACGCCTCGGCCGGAGCAGCTCTCTGCGGTAGGGCAGGGCAGGAATTCCACTTAGCCCGAGCTCCGTGCCCTCTGCCATCCCTCTGCCCCTTTTCCTGCTGCTCTAATTCCCCGGCTCTTGTGATGGAGGAGATGCCCGAGCTCCGTGCCCTCTGCCATCCCTCTGCCCCTTTTCCTGCCGCCCTAATTCCTCGGCTCTTGTGATGGGAGGAGATGCCCGAGCTCTCTGCCCTCCGCCATCCCTCTGCCCCTTTTCCTGCTGCTCTAATTCCACGGCTCTTGTGACAGGAGGCGATGCCTGAGCTCCATGCCCTCTGCCCCTTTTCCTGCGGCTCTAATTCCCCAGCTTTTGTGACGGGAGGAGATGCCCGAGCTCTCTGCCCTCCGCCGTCCCTCTCCCCCTTTTCCTGCGGCTCTAATTCCCTGGCTCTTGTGGCAGGAGGAGATGCCCGAGCTCCCTACCCTCTGCCATCCCTCTGCCCCTTTTCCTGCCGCCCTAATTCCCCGGCTCTTGTGATGGGAGGAGATGCCCGAGCTCCCTGCCCTCCACCATCCCTCTGCCCCTTTTCCTGCGGCTCTAATTCCCCGGCTCTTGTGGCAGGAGGAGATGCTGAGCTCCTAATGAATCACCCCGCGCTTGGAATACGGTTGGGGAAACGCAGCTGTAATTGCCTTTGTTAATGTGGTTTGTGTGGGTTTGGTTTTTTTTTTTTTCCCTCTTTTCCCTGCAGTGCCTCTCGCACGGCTCCCGCTTCTTGCCGGCGCGGTCGGCTTCCTCTCCTAACGCCCCTGTGAAGTATGGCGCCTTTTCCCTTTTTATTTGCTCTGTCTGGGTAGGTAGGGAGAGGATTGATGGCTTTGCCCAAGGTCACGCTGCAAACCTGCCGTGCTGCTGGGATTCGAGGCGGGGACGTAATAATGATTCACATCCACGCTGGAGCTATCCGGGGGTTCCCGTGGGGCAGCCGCAGATCCGTAGGCACAAGCCGCGGAGTCGCTGACGCTCCGCAACTCCACCCCCTCGCTCACCTCCGTTAATTACCGCTGCGCCTCTCCTCGGAAGTTCTGTGGCAGCGGTAATTAATACGTGGGCTTTAATAACCTTCACTTTTCAGCGAAACGAGGCTAAAAACGCTCCACCGTGTGGAGGTAAATAATTATTGCGTTCGCTGTGCGGCTCGCGGGTCGCCGCGGAGATCTGTCTGCTGCCGATGGGATGGAGCAGCCGATGCCTCCGCACGGAGAGCTCGGGAGGAGCGGGTGGATTCCTCGAGGTCTCCGTCCCCCACGAGCAGAGGAAAGGGGGTCGGTGTCTCTCCCACCTCACGTAGACCCGTTAAGAGATTTAGGAGCCTGATCTTCCCAGCTTAGGTTTGCATCCCGAGGTTTGGGCTGTAATTCCAGTGGCTATCCCGGAGGAGCTGTGCCGACGAGGCACGGAGGGCTCCTCATCTGTGGGGCTGGGGGTAATTTAGGCAAAACAAGGGGCTCGCTTCCCTCCCAGGTGCTCCATAAACCATCTCCACCATCTGCTGTGCCCCTTTTTTAAGGAGAGAAGGTTGGTTCGTGGGCCTTCGGTGTGCTGCAGGGAAATTCCTCGGGAGCTGGAGGGTTGGGTTTGGTAGCTAAAGCACCCGGTGTCCAACCCAGGTTAAATCCCACCGGGATGAACACCGTCCTGGCCAAGCAGGTCAGCTGCTGGCCACTCCGAAGGGTGGGCAGTTGTTTTTTATCTGCACCCAGACGTGCCGATGCTCAACTCAGGTGCGCTGGAGATGAAGAAACTGCGCCTGCCGTATGAGATGTTATTAAAATTAAAAAAAAAAAAGAAAAAGTTGAACCCAGAGTTTATTAAAGAGTTTGCCCCGTACGTCCTTGGCCAACGCTTCCCTCCTCACCGGGTAGGCCAGATGGCTGCTGCCTTCCCCCCTGCTGAAACACCTGCATTTCGGTGGAGGGGCATGTGTATGAGAAGCCCTTTGGGATAAGCGAAGCTATAGAAATGTAAATTAAATTATTTACCTACTCCCAGTTAAATGCTCTGCCCTTCTGGCCAAGGAGAAACCGGGAAGGGGCTCCAGAACCTGGTTAACCCTTTGTTTAAATTGCAGGGAAGTTTGTGGAGCCACCTGAGTATCTCACCATTAATTGCCAGGTGGTTTGGTCGGACCCAAATACTGAGCTGCCTGTAAAAATCTGCTCCCTCCGGCCCGGGACGCGCTGCTTTGTATAAAACATAACTCATTGTCACCTCCCAGTTGCTGATCTGGGAGAAACCAGTGTCCTGCTTCATGCCTTGGCATCTTCACCTTGTGGCTCCTCTCCCTCGGCGCGTGCAGACGGGAGAAGGCCGGCGCGGAGGTGGATTATACGACACGGAGAAGATGCTGCTGCGCAGCGCTGGTCTGGGATAACCACCTTAAACCCAAAACGTGCCATCCCCCAGAAAAAAAACCAAAATCTGAAGGCAGATGTTTCTCTCTCAGCACAAAAAAAAAAGAAAAAAAAGGCACGTTTTTGTGGTTTGCACAATGTTTGTCCCAAACAAAGTGCTGTTTTGGCAGTTTGGTGGTGGCTTCCTGACACCAGCACTGAGTGCTGCCCCTGAACAGGCTGAAGTTTCTGCTTATTATTCTTATTCTTTCCTTTTTTTTTTTTTCCAAGGAAAGGAACGTGAATTAATCACAGGGCAGGATGTAAGTGGATTTTTAAAGTAAAAGGCACAGCCACATGAGTCCCTGGAGTTGCCTGAGCCAAAAATAACATTTTAAGGTTTAATCTTGATGCAGTTTTTGGGGGGGATGCAGGGGGGCATCGCACAAAACGTATCCAAACCCGCTCCTCTCCGGAGCGGTTGAGCTGCCCGGGGCCTTTCTGATTTCCACAGGACCTGAGCGAGTAGAAATCAGCTTTTCCAACTGCCTCCAATTCGGGAAGGGCAGCGGGCGCGTAACCGAGCGCCCACTCCCCCCTCCTGCCGAAGGCTTTGTGCTCGGGATTTATTCAGTTTTCTTTGTTCTGGAGCTGATGGCTCCCAAACCCTCACTCCTCTTCTCGTTTGTCCTCGCTCAGGCTCGCCGAGGTGCTCGCTCTTCCCACCCTCTCCCGCTGAAACCAGCTTTCCAGAAGCGCTCGGTACCGCCGCCGCGTGGACTCGCTGCTTTGGCTACCTCCAAAAACCATAGCCACGAGTTTTCCAAAGTGGGAGCGACCGGGCTCCGAGCTCTTCTGAAACCTGGCACGGTCGGCGCAGCCTGACGGGGAACCCTCCGAGAGGGAACGGGTCCGAAATCTTTCCCAGATTCCATCTTGTCCGCGTGAAAACAAGCCGCCGCCGCCGCGCTGTCGTGGCGTTGGTTCAAACCAACAAGTCTTTGCGGCGTTGTCTCCGCGGTGACTCCTCTTTTCCGATGGAAATGGGCCCATCTGGGGATTCACGTGGTCCCGGGCAGATAATTGTAATGGTCCCCCCGGCCTTTAAAATCCATGAATCACTCCAGTATCTGGGCACTTTATGCACATTAGCGAATTAATCCTTACAGCCTCTCCGCGAGGGAGGGAATTATCGTCGTCATTGCTCAGATGGGAAATGGGTGAGATGGAGCCCAGATCGGCGGGAGAACTGGGGGGTCACATCACTCACCGCCGTAACAGCTAACCTTTGGGCACCCAGCCCTCGGGGGCACCCGTGACCCCGCATTAGTTACCTCCGCGGCCGTGCCGAGCCAACGGGGGATATCTATGGAGCCTGCCACGCGCCTAGAAATCCATCGGAGCCCTGTCATGGCAAGATGGATGGACAGGGCGTAGGCAGCGGGGCTGCCGTGGCCGGGAAGCGCGGGGAAGGATGCGCTGCCTCGGGCGCCGGGTGGGCTGGGACGCGTGCGGGGGGTCCGGCGTCTCCCCGTGGCGTTGGCCGCGCTCTCGGCACGCCGCCGTGTCCCGGCTTGCGTTGGTGCCCCCAAACAAAGGGCACAGCTGCCCCTCACCCAAGGTGGCACCAGGAGAGCGGGGTGAACCCCAGGACAGCGCCCGGCCCCCTCGCCCAGCGCCGGTCGCACCACCACGGAGTGAAACCCCTCAGGTTTTGGGATCGAATCCTGTTGTGGCTCCTTTTGGAGCTGGTGGGTTCGGGCTCAGCTCATCCACACCGGAGGGCTTAGGCAGTGCGAGACACGTGCTGATTTCTTTTGTTTCCCCTGGTATCCAGGTGTTTCACCGTGGTGTCCGTGGGCGGAATAACGCGCCGCTGCGCTGGAGTTAAGGTTGGAGCAGCGCTTCAGCTTCCACGTGTTAGTGACACCGCGTTAATTCAGCCGTGTCAGGAGCTTGGAGACAGGTTTGGCTCCTCACCCCGTTCAAATCCGCTGAGGTCGTACCAGGGCTTGGGTTTTGGGGCAAGGAAAAGCCTCTTTTACACAAGCGTGTGCCCGTGGAGCCGTTGGTGCTGGTGCAGCCTACACCCTCTCTATATTAAAACCGGATTTTGGCCGGGTGACCGGCTCGGTTCGCAGCCGGAGTTTATGTTCTTTGAAAATTACTGTCAAGGTTAAAAAACAGCCGTGCGGCTCGAGCGCCGGAGCCGCCGGCAGAGCCAGCGAGTGCCTGGGCTCCTGCCCGGCCGCGGGGCTGGATGCGGCGGCTTCGGCGCTCGCCTGACCCTCCTTTTGCATCAAAGGCAGTCCCAGGTTTTACAAAAGCGAGGAAAAACCCCGAGCAACCCCTCGGTTTTCGTGTTGCACTTATTAAACCGATAGAAAAAAAAAATAAATAATCTCCTTCTGACTAAAGATCCGGGCTTCAGCCCGCTGTGTTTATTCCCTGGCTCTGATGGAGATGGTGCCTTGATCCAGCTGGAAGTATTGTGTCCTATTAAATAAAGATTTTTAAATGAGCACATTTATCCATCGAGCTGTCACAGCCTGTTGAGGAAAGAATGCGGGACTGGCCAGCGGATCTGCCCCAAACCTCATTTCTCCAAAAAGTCTCTGGGATAAAGAAACTCAGCCCCGTGTCCACCCACACCCCGAATTCCATCCCCTGGGCTGGAGGGCTGTCCCGGGAAGGGGGAGGAATCAAGCAGAACTGGGGGTGCGTGCGCTGCTGGAGCTCTGGTTTTACGCCGGCAGCGGAGGGTCGGGGGCCGATGCGCGGCGCGGGGGCGGCAGCGGCGGCGTTATCCCGGTGCCTGTCCCTCGCCCCACGGATTTTACAGCCTACATCTTCTTTTTAATTCGGACACCCCGCAAAATGGCAGGCTGAAATAACACCGCTGCGTGTCAGCTGCTGATGGAAGGAGATTAAATATTAAAGCCGGTGCTGTGGCTTTAACTCATTCCCTTTTTTTTTTTTTTCCTTTTTTTTTTTTTTTTCCCTCCCCTCCCTCCTCTTCCCCCCCCCCCCCTCCTTTCTCCCCCCTCCTCCTTTCTCCCCCCTCCCCGCTTTCTTCTCTGTGTAAAACGACATGATTTAGAACCGGAGCGCCAGACTCAGCCTCTGGGTTTCGGCGTTTGGAAATGTGTGTCGAAAGATATATTGTGTCTGCGAGCGTTTCTGCGCCCAGAAAGAGCTCCCGAGCTGCCGGGACCACATAAAGATGGTAAATAGAGCCGTAACGGCACCGAAAGCAGGAAAAGTGCCCTGGGAAGGGGAAAAAAAAATGCAAAAAAAAAAAAAAAAAAAATCTTGCAATGGAGCAAAAATGAAAGATTCAAATAAATTCAGAGGGAATTGTGGAGCTGATGGGGAGAGAAATGTGACCCCGTTCCCTACCTCGTCCTCTTGCTGCTTCCCTCATTGACCTAAAACCTTTCCCCGGCACAAAACCGAGTCAGAGAATTGGGAATTTTCTTCCTTTTCCTTTTTTTTTTGCCCCCTCCTGCCTCTGTGTGTTCAGCAGCGGCCGCCTGACTGCTAAATATTCATCCGGAGCCGCCCGCTCCTCTGTCCTCACAAAAAAACGGATTTATTTTTCTCCACTTTCCATCACCCACCTATTTCCCCCGGCTACCGCCGCCGCGCCGCGCCGGTTTGGGGCCAGAAACGTGCCGAGGTGCCGGTGCCCACCCTTTCTCCCCAGTATCCCCCCACCTTTCTGCCGGTGCTCTATGGTGCGCCGCGAAACGCCGCCGGGAATTTTGTCGGAAAACGGCGGCGGTTCGCTGCCTTCTCCTTTGTTCGGGGCCGTTTTGGCGTCGCCGAGATTCCCAACGCCGTTTGGTGGGGCTGAGGGATTTCGGAAGCTGCGGGGGGGGAAATAAAACCTGGGAACATGCAAATCTTTAGCAAAATCTTGGAGAAATTTTAGTGAAGGTTTAGTTACGGACCACATCCCGCGGCGGTTGGGAAAACCGGAGCACGTGCGGCCGGAGTTACGGTGGAAGGCAAAAACCTCTTTGGTTTTCTCCCTCCAAATGTGTTCAGACCCACCAGCTTTTAATTTCTTTTTTTTTAATTTCTTTTTTTAAATTTCTTTTTTTTAATTTCTTAATTTCTTTTTTAATTTCTTTTTCTAATTTCTTTTTTAATGTCTTTTGTTTTAATTTCTTTTTTTAATTTCTTTTTTTAATTTCTTTTTTTTTTTTTTTAATTTCTTTTTTTTTTTTTAATTTCTCTTTTTAAAATTTCTTTTCATTTGAGTCACCAGCAAAAAACACCCTGCGATAGAACGCAGTCAAAGAACGCTTTGCATAATACACTGCGTATTGCTCCGAAGGGGAAGATGGATGGGATGTGTGCGGATGCTCCCGGCGTCTCATCCCCCCCCGGATGCCTCTGCTGTCGTGTCCCCCCCCCATCGCCGCACGGGCGCAGCTTTGGTCGTTTTTTACAAAAAAATAGAGTCGGAACTAAGTGTCGGGAAGAGCGAGCGAAGCCGGAGGGTCACGTTTGAGCTAATTCCCGGGAACAGGTGGCGTTGGGTTGGCTTGTTTGCGGGTTTTAAGGAGCGAGGGAAAAAGGGAAGGGGGAAAAGGGCCCAAACTCTCGGCTGCGACGCAGCGGCGCGGCTCCTGGCTGCGGAAAAATCCTGCGGAGCGGCCAGCGGTGCCCTCGGTGCCCGCTTTGTCGCAGTCTATTAGGAGAGGCCAATCCATCCTCGGGGCTTTATGGTTGTTTGCTTTAACCCCATCCCTGCCTCTTCTTCCTCTTCTTCCTCCCCCCCTCCGGAGCTTTGCTCCGTCTCAGGGTTGGGGTTGCAGCTCCGCGACGGGCGGCGCTGCCCTTTGTCCGGCTGTCGCGGTGGCCCCGTGCACCCAGTCCTGCCACCCTGCTGGTGGGGGGCACGTGAGCCCCCACCCACCCAGCGCATCCCCAAAGCCGTCACAGGTGGGATTTTATCCTGCAGTAGGAAGTCCGGAGGGCATCTTTATGGCACATGGGCCCCCCACCCACCCAACACATCCCCAAAGCCGTCACGGGTGGGTTTTTATCCTGCAGGTGGAATTCCAGGCGGCATCTTTGTGTGCCAGCCCCTCCACGCAGCACATCCCTAAAGCCGTCACGGGTGGGATTTTATCCTGCAGTTCTCCCGCAGTTGGAATTCCAGACGGTGTCTTTATGGCACACGAGCTCCCTGCACCCATTGCATCCCTAAAGCTGTCACGGGTGGGTTTTTATCCAGCAGTTCTCCCACAGTTGGAATTCCAGATGACATCTTTATGTACCAGCCCTTCCACGCAGCACATCCATAAAGCCATCACGGGTGGGATTTTATCCTGCAGGTGGAATTCCAGACTATATGGCACATGAGCTCCCCCTCCAGCGCTTCCCTAAAGCCATCACGGATGGGATTTTATCCTGCAGGTGGAATTCTGGGTGGCATCTTTATGGCACACCAGCCCCCCACCTCCCCAACGCATCCCTAAAGCTGTCACGGGTGGGATTTTATCCTGCAGTTCTCCTGCAGGTGGAATTCCAGACAATATCTTTATGGCACACGAGCACCCCCCAACCCAACGCATCCCCTAAAGCCATCATGGATGGGATTTTATCCTGCAGTTCTCCTGCAGGTGGAATTCCAGACGGAGCCTTTATGGCACACGAAACACCTTTTCCCCACCCCGGTTCGGCAGTGGCCGTGCCACGGGCAGGGATGGTGGGCACCCGGCTCCGTAATCACCGGAGCGGGTGCCACCTCTGTCACCCACCATCCCAAAAAAGTTGCCTGACCCCTAACCCTAATAATTAGAGTTATTACTCTAATTCATCCCTCCATTACCCAGCGAGAAAGCGGCGGATTTACATTCCCCGGATCGGTCGCGTGGCCCTGCTGCTTCAAAAAAAAAAAAAAAAACTAATAAAAAAATAATTATTAAAACTATTTATTCCCAGCAGCCCCACGTAATGACTTTTTCATTCCGAGCAACGCGTCCACACGCCGCTTCTCGCCCAGTCTGCCCCGCTCTGGTTTCGCTTAACGCTCGGCGGCGGCCGCCTTCCAGCCGCTCCCCCCCTCCCCGCTGCGGGATGGATCCGTAAAAACCCAAAACGCACTTTTTATTCACCGTTTCCCAAATTGTTTCGTTTCAGAGGTTCACAAACGAGGACCACCTGGCGGTTCATAAACACAAGCATGAGATGACATTGAAATTCGGCCCCGCTCGAACCGACTCCGTCATCATCGCAGGTATGCGGCGTGCAGCCCCGGCCAGCTCGGAAAATGCTTCCCATTAATCCAGCGTGACTGCAAGATTAATACTGGGGACCAGATGCACTGAAAAACGTCTCTACCTCCCATAAAAACCTCTTGTGATCTGCATTTAATCAGGAGGAAAGGAAAGCCAGAGGCTTCCAAGTTTCTTTTTTTTTATTTTTTTCCCTTTTTTTATGGTAGTATCAGGTTTTGTGGGTTGGTGGTTGTGGGTTTTTTTTTTTTTTTATTATTATTTTTTAGCTCTCACCCTTTTTATTAAGACTTGGGAGATTTATGGACAAAAGGTCTTTCACGTTTCTGCCTGTGATTTGAGGATGAGGAACAAACTGGGACAAAGGCAGCTTCCTCTCCTCAGCCCAGGTGTCGATTTTCCTGAGCTTTTAGGTTTGCAGTTAATAAATTAAAACGCCGCCGAGCGCGCCGGCTACTGCCGAGAGCGCGTTCGCGGAGCCCGGGCTGCTCCGGCAGCGCACGGTCAATGCAGCCTTTATAAGATTGGGGGGGAAAAAAAACGGGAAAAACAACCCCAAAACCCCCACGTGTATCGTTATCTGGCAGCAGATCGTTGTCCTGCCTTGTCAGTCCCCTTTCCGTCGGGATTCTGGAAAGGGCGTGAGGTTTGTGTTACCCTCTGGATGGAAAGGCTGTTGCTGGGAACAGGAAGAGAGGAGGAAACGCTTTCTGAAGCCCTCAGAGTTCAGAGGGGAAACAAAATGTCTGCTGCGAGGGCCTGGCACCCTTTTCCCACCTTCCCCAGTGTCATCTCCCTTTTCCCAGCGTCCTCTCCCTTTTCCCAGTGTCATCTCCCTTTTCCCACCTTCATCTCCCTTTTCCCAGTGTCATCTCCCTTTTCCCACCTTCATCTCCCTTTTCCCAGTGTCATCTCCCTTTTCCCAGCATCATCTCGCTTTTCCCAGCATCACCTCCCTTTTTCCACTTTCATCTCCCTTTTCCCACCTTCATCTCCCTTTTCCCACCTTCATCTCCCTTTTCCCAGCATCATCTCGCTTTTCCCAGCATCACCTCCCTTTTTCCACCTTCATCTCCCTTTTCCCACCTTCATCTCCCTTTTCCCAGCATCATCTCCCTTTTCCCAGTGTCATCTCCCTTTCCCCAGCTTCATCTCCCTTTCCCAGCATCATCTCCCTTTTCCCGGCTTCATCTCCAGCCCGAATTCAGGGCTGCAGTCGGCGACGGCGATTCCGTTGGTTCCCGAAAGCCTCGGAGTTCCTCGTCGCCGGGGGTGGGATCGTAAACTCGCGCAGCCTTCGCCGGGAGGGCGGAAAGCTTCTCCCAGGGGCGGCTTCGCGGAGACAAAACGGGCTCCCGGAGGGAGAATGAATTTCCGATGAGATCAGGCTAATGGGAGTTGCTGGCGGAGGATTTGGGGCAGGGGCTGGAAGAAACCTCCGACTCCTAAAGGTGGTTTTCCCTTCGGTTTTCCCCCTTTTCTAAAGCGAGGGCACAGCGGGAGGGTTCGATTTCGCTTGATGAAGCCGGGCTGTGAATTGGCCCAGCGGTGACGGGGGAGCGGAAACGGGATGCGGTCCCGTCTCCGGCCGAATCCCACCTGCTCTAACAGGGATGCAGCATTCCCAGTCCTCATCTTTGCGGCTCCCGCAGCCCTACGCTCCTCCCGCACGCAAACTCTTACGGGGAAAACTGGGGGTGGGATAAAACCCTTCGGTTTTAGGCCGAGGAAGAGCAGCGCAGGCGGGTCGAGCCCCCCTCTCCCGGCTCCTCTGGGCTGATGCCCGGTGGATTGCTCCGGTGTAAAACCACAAAACCTGGAAAAACAAAACCCCGGATGCGTTTAGCCGTGGTCAGCACAAGACCGACCTATTTAACGCCGAGACGGAGCTGCCGGGGGTTTACGGGGGCTATAAAGGATGTCGGCGTTGCCATCGGGACCGTTATTCCCTTATTCCCACACTTTCCTAACGCCCTTCCATCTGGATTTTTTTTAAGCCACGATTTTGTCTCTGGGTTCTCTTCTTCTCTCCCTCCCTCGTTGCTTTGTGCCGAGGCCGGGGCAGCTCCCCGTGCCGTGCCGAGCAGGCGGATTCGGCGTACGGCTCCTGCCGTAGCGCCGCGGTTAAGCTAAAGAGCCGTAAAGGATTGATCTGCCGGTTAGAGCCGGCGGCGGAGAGACCTATTGAAATGGGAACTGGGGGAGGAAAAGCTGCCGTGATTCCCGGAGTATGAATTCGGGAAGGGTAGGATGAGGGAGGTTATACCACTGGGCTTTTGGGAAAACTTCTGCTGGAGGTTTAGGCCCCGGCCGGCGACTCGGAAGGACGTTACTAAATGGGGAACGGTGGGAAAAGAGCCCCAGTTAAAGCACTGGAAAAACAACCTCCTGCTGAGATGGTCAGTGGGAGAAAGTCTCTTGGTTTAACGAGGAGGGGGAGCCGAGGTGTGCTCGGAGGGCGCCTTTGCTTTGTTAACAAAACCAGTAAGTAGGGTTCAAAGTCGGACTGGAAATTAAATTCTGCGACAACGAGGTGAACCAGTCGCCGGAGTCGCTCCCCGAAAGCTGCGGGAGCCCGGTTGGCAGAGGGGATGCTTTCCATAGATCTCTCAGCTCTACGGAACGGGCAGTGCCCGTGCCAAAGAGCCACCATTTTATGCAGGAGGTCAGGCGAAACCACCCCAGGGATCCCCTCTGCCCTTAAAAACCTGGATAGTTTTCTGCCAGATGGATTCTTTCGGTGTAACGCGCTCGTGCCGCGCTCCCGCTAGTGCCTGGACTCCTGACCCAACGTCCCGCAGAAAAACGAGGCTCGCTGGGAGCGGGGAGATGGCTTCCTGCTGTACAGCCGGGGTGGTGGCCAGAGAGATCATGACTCCGTGTGTTAATACGGTGGAAAACGGGTCCCGCAGGGATTGCTTTGGACAGCGGTGGGAATTATTAGCACTCCCACGTAGCCGTCTGCCCTAGGATGCGCGTTCGTGCACGGAGCCGGCGCAGGGACACGGCTGCCCGGCTTTATTCCGCATCAGCCGTGGAGCTGCTCCCATCAGCTGTTTCCCCCTCTCATCACTCCCTGTTTTTAGCATCTGCTGTTTCAGGGAGATCAAATCCCGCTATTTTCCTTCCTTTTCGGCAGCAATCCAGCTGAGGACGGGCAAAACCCGGGGTGGGAGGGATGGGACGCGACCCACAGGCAGGAATTCCGCAGAAATCTCGGCACACCTCTCGGTTATGTCTTCACACAGCGTTTGCCAGAGAAACACAACGAACAAGGAATTGTTTTCCCCTTCCTTGAGTTAAAATCATGGAACGGGTTGGGTTGGGAGGGACCTTAATCGGTCAGAATTGCCACTTGCTTTGCAAACACAACACTCACCTTAGTGGAAAAGCATCCAGGTTTCCAAAAAAACCCAGAGACCACGTTTGCTGCGGGTCCCCCAGCGAGGACCAAAGTGGTTCCAACGAATTTTCCGCCCGCTTTCTGACCGGTGTTTGGTCTTACAACCCAAACAGACCAGACTCCGACCCCGACCCGCTTCTTGAAGAACTGCGAGGAAGTGGGACTCTTCAACGAGCTGGCCAGCTCCTTCGAGCACGAGTTCAAGAAAGCCGCCGAGGATGAGGAGAAAAAGGCAAGAGGCGAAGGCCACCGTTGGCGGAAAACGGAGCCGCGGGCGTATTTTGGGGGCTGGAGGGGGAACGGTGGGGGTGTGATGGCGAGTGTGGGTTTGTCGGGTCACGGAGGGTGGGCTGGGATTCAACGTGCTGGTTTGCACGGGATTTTGTTGGTTTAACTGGGGTGACTTTGGCTTGCTCTCCTGCAATCCGAGGCCTGGTGAGAACGGATTTTAATGGTTTATTATTCCTTTGGCTTTGCACTTCAAAAAAAAAAAAAGAAGGCGGTACCCCCAAATACCTCGCCTCTTGGGAAGGAGATGCAGGAAAAGAGCAGGACTCTGGTTAAGCGCTCAGGATCCCGGAAAAAATTCCCTCGGAGCCTCCCTGGGGATCAAGATCCTTAACGATGATGCCGTTAAGGTGCCATCGGGCAGGGAAGGGGCCGAGCTCAGCCCTGTGCCGTTGGCATTTGGACGGGTGGCACGATACGTGGAAATGGAGAGGGACTCCGTGGAGGGAATGAGGCTTTTCCGAACAAAGAGCTCCCTCCGTGTGCGAGCGCTATCGATTCACGCTGCCCCTGCCAACCTCGGGGCTGAAGGACAACGGGATCTCGTCAAGATAGCAGCTAATTAAGGACATTTTCCTCCGCCCTCCCTCCCTCTCTCCCCCCCAACTCCCCTTTCCAGAATCCGAGGAGCAGCAGATGCGTACTGGGCTCTTAGACTGGCACATACATTTACTAAATTGATATATGTACGTACATACGCTCGCAGTCAGCGGCGCTGCTCGGAAATAAACTGCGGGAGCGCGGCCGCGTAAATCTTTCCCGAGATGGGGAACGGAGGAATTCGGAATTAAAACTGAAAACTGTCTCTCACCCCCCTCTCCTAATAACAAGGCTCTTTAAAGCATAAATTGATCTCTCTCATTGGTATGCTGCGGGGCCTCGGCGAGGCTGCGGGGCGTTTTATGCTCTTGAATTCCCTCCCTGCCTTTTGTTCTCCGGAGCCCGGAGCGCTGGGAGAAGGTAGCTTGGCATTTGTGGTTTTCCCAAATAAACGGTGGAGCGGCCCACAGTCTAGCCAGTCGGTTTATATGTGAGACCACCCATCTCCTGGGCTGTGCTACCTACTAACTGCAGCTCACATCCTCGGGCTGTTGGATGTTTTTTAGATATTTTCCTGGTTCGTTGGGGTTTTTTGTTGGGTTTTTATCACTTTAGCATGACTGCAGTCTAAATATTTCCGCCGGCGGCCAGGCGAACGCGGCGGCGGGAAGCTTGGGGTGGTTTGGGGCGTTAAGGAAAGCATTATCCTCCCTCCCCTGCTAGAAAAATCCCCGCGGAGGTGAGATCCCCCCGGGCTCGGATGCCGCGTCGCTCGCCGAACCCACCCAGCGCTGCCCGCCGCGTCTCCGAGCCGCTTCCAACACTTGGTTGTGTTCTGCCCTCCGCTTCCAAGGGTGGTCTCGACACCACCAGCGTCTTAATTAAAACCATAGACGCAGCGGGGGGGTTCCCTGGAGGCCCTTTAAGTGGTTTGAAACTTTCCTGCATGTTAATCCCTTCTCCTTTGTCGATTCCCAGCGCATCGTCTCTGCATAAGAGGGCAGGTAAATGGTTACTGCGCCTGCCGCAAGCGTGTAAATCAGTGCCGGAGCCGCATCCCACTCGAGAGCAGCCGGAGCGTCTCGGAGATGCCCGGATTTACCCTCTTGCCGCAATTTTTCCCTCCCTTGAGGAGGGCTCGAAAATGCGGCAAAGGGGGGGGAGGTTTCGGTCGGACGCGAGGACGAGCCGTCGGCGCTCGGGCGAGGGAAGGACCGCGTCGGGATTGATTGCGGAGGGAGGGGAGAGCAGGTCGGACAAACGGCCATCAGGACTGATTTAAGGAGAGTTTCTCCTGCCCCAGACGCAGGGAGGGACTGGGTGATTTGCGAGGTCCGGTGGAACCCCATGGAATGCAGCATCCTGCAGTCGGAGGCTCGCTCCGTCGCGTGCTCCTCCGCTGCTCCCGTCTTCTCCCACGTCTCCTCTTTCTCCGGGTCTGGGACCATTCGGTTTAGTCCCCCTCCCTTCTTGTCACCCTGCCCCTTTTCTCCCCCCCGTCCCCAGCAAGTCATGAACTGGTTAAACTGGGGCACGTGGCACCGCTGGAACCCGGGGTGGTGGCAGGTTGCCAGGTTCAGGCATATGGTTGGGTTTTATTTTAATGGGGCGCTCATAGATATTTAATAACTTGCATGGCTCTTTGTTTGCTTTTGATAATCGGGTAATAAAATAATTCAGGCTGATTTATACAATGCTTTACAGCTCTTCCGTGAGTGAAAGTGCCTTCTGGAATTCGCAGGCGTTTGGCTTTGTTACCTGTTCTCCTTAGCAGAGCCCTTTTGTGCAAAAAAAAACACCACCAAAAACCAGCAAACCCTTGGAAAGAATTGTGTGTGTGTTGCTGAGAAACCACAAAATGGTGCCATCTGGGGCAGAGACCGTCTTTCCAAGGCCTCCGTCTCCGTTTGGACGGGGCCGGCGCGGCACCGCTCTCCGCCTCGGGCTCCCAGATGCTACTTCAGTACAAATAAATAATAATAATTTGGCAAGAGCTCAGAGCTGGAGCTCTTCCTCTGGGAGCAGCCGAACAGTTTCACAAACAATATGAGCTAATTGTCCTTTCAATCCGTGGCCGGTTTTCCCGTAGAGCGCCGGAGCCCTGGACATGTCTCTGCCCTCCACCCCAGACATCAAGATAAAGGAGGAAGAGCCGGTGGAGGTGGATTCTTCGCCGCCAGACAGCCCTGCCTCCAACCCGCGGTCGCCGCAGAAGAAGGAGAAGGTGGGTCTTGGTGTCCTTCTCCGGATGAGGACGAGCTTTTTTTCTCCACTTGAGTGCCAAGGCCTGGCTTGGGCGCGTGAGATTCCCTTCGTTTTCGAAAGAAAGGGAAAAGCTCGTTGGCTAAAAGCTGCCCTCGAGTCTCCGTGTGGATTTGGCCGCTGCGGAAAGCCTTGTCCTTCACCCTGGGAAGGTGTTCCTGGCAGAGGGAAAGTGCCCAACACGTGAATGTGTCTTCTCCCAGTGTCCTGGGGGACGGCCCAGGCCAGGTGACACAATCGCCACCTAAATAACTTCCCAGAGACAGTAGCCGGGGCCGGAGCGGTGATTCGGAGAGCGAGGGGTTGTTTCCCAGTGACTGCTGGAAGCAGCAGGAATCCGAATTCCTGACATCACATCAGGGTGGGTCGCTCCCCTCCGCGCCTCGGCTTCGAGGGTGCAAAAATTTCCACTCAATTGTTGTTAAACCATCAGAAGGAAGAGGCAGCCAGGTGATTATTAAGCTAATAAGTAATGACCTGTCTCCTTTTCTCCATCCATCCTCTCCAGGAGATCACCTCCAAGCCCGTGATCATTTCTACGCCCACTCCAACCATCGTGCGTCCGGGCTCGCTGCCGCTACACCTGGGTTACGACCCGCTCCACCCTACGCTGCCGTCCCCAACCTCTGTCATCACCCAGGCTCCCCCTTCCAACAGACAGCTGGGGTGAGTACGGAGCAGGGAGGTTTTCCTCCCGTCCCGTCAGGCTTTCCTGGGCACTAATTAGGTACCTCCGTAAGATCCTTGATTATCGGAACGACCGAGGTGCCGCGATTCCCGCTGCGGCTGCTTGGGCATAAGGGCCTCGTTGCGGCACCGTCTACAAACCCGGAATGGGGTGTAAGTGCGGAGAGCAGGAACTAATTGTCGTGGTGGAACGAAACGAGGCAAAACTCACCGCGGGGAGGAATTAAACCCAGTCCCCCAGCGCGCTGACGTGGCGCCGCTGCCTGCGATGGGAGCGTGGGCCCAACTGGGGACTCCCCAGTTGCTTTTTGCAGCCCGGTGCAGCGGAGAGAGCTCAGCTAAACCGGCGGTAGGAAATCGTCTGCGTCTTTAATGGCTTTGGGATTTTCCCAGACAGCTGTTGCCTCTGAAGTGTAACCTCTTCGGCAACCTGCTGGCCTCCTCCACCGCCGGCTTCTGCCTCGGGAGCCGTTTGTTTCGGCACATCTAACGACCTGCTCCTTTTTGCCCCTTTAACAATCTGGATCGGAGGCTCCAGAGCGCTCGCCGCGCTGGTTATGAGCCTGCCGCACCGCCGGCTCGCTCCGGCCCCGCACATAAAAGGAAGGAGCCTGAAGGATGCAGGAAACACATTACAATGAGCCCTCAGGAGACGTATATTTACCCCACTTCTATTCTTTGGTGTCAGGATGCTGCTTTTTTCTTGCCTTTTTCTAATTCCCCTTGTTTGAGGCTGGCTCCTTACATTAACCAAGACATTTTTTCTGGCTGTCGGTTCGTATTTTTGCGTGTGTTTCTGCTTTGACCCTCTGGCACCATCAATCCAGGCTTCCTGACGGGAAGTTTTCAATCCTGTCTCGAGGTATTAAGGGGTTAAGTGATTGTCCTGCGGTGTCGAAAGGGCATTGTATTCCTTCCGTAACCCCGGCACAGGCACTGGACTCCAGGGGCTTTTTGGAACCGAGTCCTCATGCGCTTGGAGACATGAAAAAATCAGAACTGGAGTGAGCTGGACTTTAATGGGATTTTCTGTGGCTGTTGCAGCCCCCGGGGGTCGATCCCTCCTCGGGCGGGCGGCAGCTTTAACGAGGGTCCCTGCGTTAGGGCCGCTGCGGACGGGACGCGGTGGGGCCGTCAGCGTGACGGAGATGGAGCGGAGGCTGTGACCTCCCTGGAACTCGCCTCGGTAGGGCTGGGATTTTCAAAGCAGCCTGGAGGATTTGGGACGCCCAATAGAAATGAATGAGAGTCGAGCCTTCACGTTCCCAAGGCAGCCTTAAAAATTCCAGCCTGAGTTATTGGCACGATGAACTCCCCCCTCCTCTGACCCCCAGCCCCGGCTGCTCCCCACCCTGCCGTTACTCCGTGCCAGCGCCGCTTCCTCCGAGCATCCCAGGCAGCCCGGCCTCGTCCATCCCCTTCCCTGGGCTCCGCAGAGGAGGCAGCAGCAATTTTATTTCCTTCTCCTTCCCCCAAGCTCCCAGCAGCTCTTCTCTTCCCTTCCTGGCTCATCTCTGCCTCCGTCCGGCTCCGTGCTGCGCTGTCGTCAGCTGAGGAGGAGCAGGAGAGGCCGTTTCCGTGCTCTCCTCATCGGTCGGAGCAGATCAGCTCCAGTTTTTCCTCCGCTCTCCTAGAAAGGTTGAGTCCAGAGGGTCAGAGCCGGAGCACGGTGAGCTTTGGGACAGGCAGGGGTGTGTTCCCACAGAAAACGTCGCTAAGGAACGCTGAATCCTTGCAAACCCTCTCGTGGGAGCTCAGCAGATGCCGCTCACGGGCCGAGAAGCTACTGGTTGGCAGGAGCAGCTGCCCGGATGCCCCATCTGCCCCGTCAGCCGGGGAGGGCACTTTTAACCTCCCTGGGGGGAATGGCAGCACCCCCTGGATTTGCTTTTCTGCCTGTTCCGGTGGGCGTCGTGTCCCGGGGCTTTGGCAGCCGTGGCGTTTCGGCTTGGACCGCGTACGCCCCGGAGTTACCCAGGGCACGTGGTAACGCCGGCCCGGAGCGAGGAACGGCCGCCGGGATCACCACGGCGTGACGCTGGCACGTGCCGGCCGCCGCGCGGTGGGCACGCGGGACGCCGAGTTACCGGAACGCCGTTCGGAAAGCGGCAAACCAGCCCTAGTTCGCTCACCGGAATTCGTTCACGCGTCTGCCCTCGAGCTCACGGGGCCGCCGGGATGGCGTAAACTGGGAATGATCCATGAGAACTGGAATTGTTGTTTCTCCAGGTCTCCCACCGGTTCCCTTCCGCTCGTGGTGCAGCTCGCAAACGGCCAGACCATGCCCGTCCTCCCAGGCCCTCCCGTACAGATGCCTTCTGTCATCTCGGTGAGAGAAACTTCCGACGCGGCTCTGCGCGGGGGACAGGGTTTGGATTTTTATCCCTGCCAAATAAATGCAGACACTTCCATTTTGTAAAAATGGAAATATATCTCCCCCTCCGTGCGAGATAAGACTGGGAGAGGAGGAGGAGGGGGGGGGTGCAGCTCTGGCAAGGCAGCAGTAACATGTCGATCACACTAGAGGGCAATAATTCTGGAAAAAAACAAAGCCTTGCCTGGACAGATGGCTCATGCCATTGATCCAGGGCTGGGAACTGCAGGATCCCTGATTAGCTGCTTCCATTTGGAACAGCGTGCCTCCATTGAAACCGTTCGAGCTTGCAGAGAACATGTTGGTCCTTGCAGGCCAGGAAAGCCACCCTCACCTCGCCAGCGTTCCAAAATTGCTCTTGCAACATCCAGCCTTGCGGGCTGGGCTTTTTGCACGCAGAGAATTTTCCGTGGTGCAGAACTCAGGAGCACGTTTGCCTGGCGGGTGGCTCCTACGTCTTCCGAGCGCTTCCGCTCCCGACCGAGCAGCCCGTGGGAATCTCCTCTGTCCCGCTGGGCACGTCTTTTGGGTTTTGAGTTGAGTAAGGGCCAAAACCTTCTGCCTCAGGTAACAGGGACGTTGATGTCAAAGCAGGCAGAGGCGCACGTGGCTCGGCAGAGCTGGTGGGCACGGAAACATCTTTGCACCATCCCAAATCCTGCTTTTTTCCCCTCTTTGGCGAGGGAGAAGGCTCTCCGTGTTTGGGAGGGGGTGCTGTGATTACCCATGGTGTTGTGGCAGCTTCTTGATAGAGCTGGGCAGAGACCCAGAGTGGGTCTTGTACCTTCCCTCCTCCATCCACCCCTCCTGTACTGGGGGGGAAAAGCCCTCTGGGAGGGAAGGGAAGGAGGGAGGCTCTGGGGCTGCCCTCCTCCCTGTCCTCAGCGCTAAGCTGGTGTGGCCGGGTGATCCCGAAACGGCCACCACAGGAGTGTGACAGCTGGTGTAACGGATGGCAGTGGTGAAACACCGAGCGTTTGTCAAGGTTTATTTTGGGGAATTACGACGGAGCCGCTTCGCGGAGCGCGCTCACGAAACCCACGTCTTGCTTCCTCCCCGATAGCTGGCTCGGCCGATGTCCATGGTGCCGAACATTCCCGGTATTCCTGGGCCGCCCATCAACAGCAGCGGGTCCATTTCACCGTCAGGACTTCCAGTGCACTCAGAAGCCAAAATGGTAAGTGTCCAAATACACGCTGGGACTGGTGGCACGTCCGCAGCGTTGCCCCTGAGTCTCCGTTAGCTCCTCCAGAGGAGGAGGAGGCTTTTTCCCTGCAGCCTTCGCGCAGAGCCGCTGCTTCTCCGCAATCCTGCGCCGCCGCCGGAGCGCTTCCCCGTGCCGAGAGCAGGTGTTGCAAATGCCACCAGGAATATTAGACTAATCAGCGCTGCGGCGCTGGCAGGCGGAGCAGGCGCTCTGCTGTCGAGGCAAACCTCAGCCCCATCCTAAACGCGGCTGTTTGGTGAAGCTGGCGCTTCCAGTTCCAAGATGACAGATGGGCTGGAGGTGGGCTTGAGGAAGGCAGAGCCAAGAGAAGAGCTGCTGTGCCGTAATCCAAGGATCCTGCTAATGGCTGTCACGTAGACCTCTTTGAAAGTCTACAAAAGAATTTTCCTCTCCTGGCTCTTGGTGGCTCAGACCGGATGGGCGCAGGGAAGCGAACTGAAGTTTCCGAACAAAGAGCAGCGAAACTCCCCGGGGTTTGGCTGGGATGGGGTGGGGGCGTCGCAAACCCACCTCTTACAGCAAACCCACCTCTTACAGCGCTGCCCCTCACCGCTGCTGGGGTGTCGTGGCTGTTCCCGTCGCTCCCTGTTTAGGTGTCTGCAGGATTCATGGGCAGATCAGAGCTACGAGTGGGATGAGAGATCTTAAACTCTGTTGGAGGCGTGGAACACCCATAGAAGCATGGAATGGTTTGGGTTGGAAGGGACCTGGAAGGATCACCCAGTTGCAACCCCCCTGCCATGGGCAGGGACACCCTCCACCACACCAGGTTGCCCAAAGCCCCATCCAACCTGGCCCGGAACACTTCCAGGGATGGGGCAACCACAGCTTCTCTGGGCAACCTGGTCCAGTGCCTCACCACCCTCAATGTAAAAAATTTCTTCCTTAGATCCCATCATAATCTCCCCCCTTCCAGTTTAAAGCCATCCTGCCCCTCTGGCATGTGTCTGGCTGCCCGGAGAAGGAGCTCACAAGACATGGTCTTGATCACACCTCAGTCCTTCTCCAGCCCCCGGGCACTCAGGGGTGGCTGGAGCTCCGCAGCCCGTCCAGTCCGCGGTCCTTCCGCAGAGCCCACCAGCTGGGGAGCGGATCGGTGCCAGTGGCAGTAGGGGTTTTGGGATGCGGACACCTGCCTGCTTGGGTCTGGGGTTGGAAGCCGCTGTCTGTCTTTGGGGAGGCCAGATGGTGATGGCTTTCCGTTGGATTTGAACCAGCCGCCGTCCCCGGAGAGCCCGTTCCCCAGCGGCCTGGCTCCTCGGATGGTTAAAGCCTTAACAGCGTGGAGAAAGCTCCACTGACATCGTTTTTTTCCTCCTTTAACAGAGGCTGAAGGCCAGCCTGACGGCGTCTTCCTCGCTGAACGGCAGCAACTTGGTGGTGGGCTCAGCCAGCACGATGGTGACCGCCCGTCCGGAGCAGAGTCAGATCCTTGTCCAGCATCCTGACGCCCCTTCCCCAGCTCAGCCACAGGTCTGGAGGCATTGCACGTTTCTGGGCCTTGGGGGAAAGAGAAGGAAAACTTGTTTCCTGGCTCACAAAATGGGTTAAAAACCTTCTTTTTCCGGTGCCGCTGCAGCACTAACGCTCTCGGGCACCACCGGGCAGAAAACTTCAGCAACGCCTTAATTTGTTTGACGAGGTCTGGAATTTGGAAAGAATATTTTGCTCTTTTCTCCCTGCTCAATTACTGGGGTTAAACGCTCCCCTCTTAGGCAATCAGCTCCGCTGGCTCCTGCCAGCTCACCAAATGCCAACCTTCCAGCAGGATCGCCACCTGCTCCGGCAGTTCCGTGGGCTTCCAAAAGTTTAATATCCATATGCTGCCTGACAGCGAGTGCCGGAGTGTAACTGCACCCCCGGATTGTGGCCGTGCAGTTACGGACCCTTCGCCCTCGCTGCCTTTTCCTTTGTTCTCCCGAAATAAAACCGGGAAACGTGCGGCGCTACCAAATCGTTTCGCGCCGCGTTGCCTCCGAGAGCGCGTTTAGCTGAAGGTGTTCAGGGAAAATTGAACCTGAATTAATTTTGAAAGCAAATTACCCGCTCGGAACAAACGTAATTTGTTTGTGCTCCACGAGTGAGTTGCGGAACCCGAACGGAGACACGTGTCAGAGCGGGATCGAGCGCTCCCGGCCCCGTGCCTGGAAGTTTCCCTCCGTCAGCTGATCCGTGCTCGCCGGCCACGTGGGAATCTCCGACGTCACGGCAGCGTCAAGCTCGTTTTAAAGTCTCCTAAGTGAAATTCAAAGGAATTTAATTCCAACCTCTGCGTTGCCCTGTGGCCGTTCACCACGCTGGCTCCTCGGCGTGGAGGGGAGGAAACCTCGGCTGTCGGTTCCGTGCCGTTAGCCGACTGTAGGAGTTTGGGATGGAGCTAATTCCCTCGATGCTCACACCTTCCCCGGGGTCAGGATCTTGGAGAGGATCCACACCTTGAGCTCACGGGGCATTTCAGCTGAGAAATTGCTGTTGGAAACGCTGGTTCTAGCTGCTCCGCAAAAGCAATTCCCTTTTTGCCGCAGCGGAGAGCTGGCATCTCCTCTGCCAGAGCGCGGTTCCTGGCGCGTCCGCCCGCCCCGCCGCTTCTTCTCAGTGTCTCTCTTCACCTGCCCCATCTCCAGGTCTCCCCTGCCCAGCCCACCCCCAGCACCGGCGGGCGACGGAGACGTACGGTTGACGAAGACCCGGACGAGCGTCGGCAGCGCTTCCTGGAGCGGAACCGGGCTGCGGCGTCCCGCTGCCGGCAGAAGCGCAAACTCTGGGTGTCTTCTTTGGAGAAGAAAGCCGAGGAGCTCACCACCCAGAACATCCAGCTGAGCGTGAGTATGTAACCGTGGAGGCGCTCCGGAGGGAACGTCTTCCCTGTGCCGCAGAGCCACCGTTGCATTCGGATGCTGCTCTCTGGAGCAGGATTTCTGCCTCCATGCTTGGATTTCGCTCCCCGCTTTCCGTCTTGTTGCAATGCTTTGAGCAAACCGTGAGAGAAGAGCACTGCAGTGCTCTTGGTTCTCTCCTTGTCCCCCTCGAAAGGGCTTTGTCCCTCCAGGAGCAACGCCGGCCTCGGGAGCAGGGAATGCAAAGGCCCTGGGAAGCGGCTTTTTTTGCAGAGTTCGGGAGGGAGAGCCCTTGGGTGGCACGGGGGCAGCACAAGCAGCCCGGCTTCCCTTCCCGGCGTGGTGGAGCTGGCACAGGGGTGAGCAGGAAGCTCATACTGATTTTTCCGGAGAACTGGGCTTCCCTGGCTCACCAGCAGTGCCCTCCGTGTGCCTCGCAGGAGGGCAGCATGTCCAAAAATCCAGACTCCGCTCCCGTTGCCGGTAGCGTCCCGGGAAGGAGGATTGAAGGGGCTGCAGGGACCCAGCTCAGGTCCGTGCTGGGCTTTTGCTGTCGCTGCTGGCTAACGACTCGTGCGGTGGGATTTCTTCAGTAGCCCTGATCGTAGTATTTTCATTCTCTTCCCAAGATGCTTATGGAAACCCTTTCCTTGGATAATTTTGAAATACAATTGACAAGGTTTCGGCTGCTTTCTCCAAACATTTCAATAATACACGGCACAAAGTTTTCAGGGGAGTAGAGGTGGTTTGCAGGAGCAGCTCACAGAGGTACCGTGAGCTCCAGGATTAGGTGATCCTGATCCTCCTGGATTAATGTCCAGGATTAGGTGATCCTGATCCTCCTAGATTAATGTCCAGAATTAGGTGATCCTGATCCTCCTGGATTAACGTCCAGGATTAGGTGATCCTGATCCTCCTGGATTAATGTCCAGGATTAGGTGATTAACGTAACAAGAGGCTTTCCAGCAGCGGGGGCTGCTGGAGGGAAACCCAGTCCACACCTTCCACGCTAAATTCCCCAAATCCAGAAACATCCTTTGGTGTTCCCGGCCCAGAGGCGTCTCAAACGAGACAAGAAGTTTGTAAGTTTTCCGGGCGCGTGAATCGGCGTCGCGCCGCTGCCGGAGGCTGTGCCGCAGGGCGGGAGCGATGCAGACGCGCGTTCGTTTGTTCTTCCGTCGCAGAACGAGGTGACGCTGCTGAGGAACGAGGTGGCTCAGCTGAAGCAGCTCCTGCTGGCTCACAAGGACTGCCCCGTCACTGCACTACAGAAGAAAACCCAGGGCTATCTCGGTGAGTGAGGACTTCACTGCTCCATAATTATCCTCTGAGTAGGTCTGAGCTGCTGAAACCCCCGTAAGATGTAAAGCAAATCTTCATGGAATTGTGGAATGGGTTGGGTTGGAAGGGACCTCAAAGATCATCCAGTTCCAACCCCCCTGCCATGGACAGGGACACCCTCCACCACACCAGGTTGCCCAAAGCCTCATCCAACCTGGACTGGACGCCCCCAGGGATGGGGCAGCCACAGCTTCTCTGGGCAACCTGTGCCAGTGCCTCAGCACCCTCAGAGGGAAGAATTTCTCCCTTAGATCCCATTGAAATCTCCCCTCTCCCAGTTCAAAGCCATCACCCCGTGTCCTGTCACTCCATGCCCGTGTCCAAAGCCCCTCTCCAGCTTTCCTGTAGCCCCTTTAGGTACTGGGAGGTGCTGGAAGGTCTCCCCGGAGCCTTCTCTTCTCCAGGCTGAACAGCCCTGACTCTCCCAGCCTGTCTCTATACAGAGGTGCTCCAGCCCTCGGATCAGCTCCTTATATCCCATTGAAATCTCCCCTCTTTCAGTTTAAATCCATTGCCCCGTGTCCCATCACTCCATACCCTTGTAAAAAGTCCCTCTCCAGCTTTCCTGTAGGCCCCTTCATCCCAATCCCTGCTCCATCACCCACCAGCTACCACCTGGCAGGACAGCCCTTGACCCTGCGTATCCCGCTGCCCCAGGCTCCGCAGCCTCCGTGTTGAGGAGGGTCACCCAGGCCGGACCTGCGCGTTTCGGCACCGTAACCGGGTTTAGAAGCTCTTCCAACCGGGCAGCGAGCGGCCGCCATGGCGCGAAGATCCCGGAGATCCGTAGCTCCGCTCCTCCCTGGAGCGCAGGCAGCATGCCAGGCGCTCGATATTCTCTTGGAATTAAAAACTCTTGCTCCTCCGACAGCGAAGCCGGAGTCAGAAAAGGCCAGACTCTATAAATGACATCATGGGGCTCTATATCTCATTCTCTGCAATTCCCATCAAATTGGCTCAGCTTTCCAAGTAAGGCAGCCTCTTTTTTTCAGCTTTTCCTTTTTTTTTTATTTTTAAAGCTGCCTGTTTCATTATAACCAACCCGGGAGCTAAACATTACGTCTGGATTCTTATGTCATCTCCGCAATAATTCCACGCTGTGGTGTTCGGGCAAAGGGAGGACGCTGGAGTCCTCTAGCGTTGCCTGGATTAGCGGGATGAGAGGCAGGGAACGATGGAGACCAGGAAAAGACAGAGCAAAAAAACCCCAAAATCCAAAAATCCAGGTGCTGTCCTTTCCCTGCTTGCCTCCTGCTTCCCAGCTCCCAGCTCCCTGCACCGCCCCTCGCCCGCGCGGTGAGGCACAGACACCGGGTCTGGCACAACCAGTTTATTTTCCCTCGTTACGGGGACTCGGAACTGGAGAAATGGGGTCGTGAAATCCCTCCCCGTCCCCCGGCCCTCGCAGGCAGGTGTTGGCTCCGCGCGCAACGCCGAGCGGCGCCGGGGTTTTTCCCTGTTAACTTCCCAAGTTTACGGTTCCTGTTGGTACGCCTCGCAGCCTGCCTGCTCCAATGATAGGAATTCATCACCCATCCGAATAATAAAATGGAAATTCACACCTCCCTCCCCGTGCCCCCCCTCCCTTCCCCTCCTGCCTTTTTTATTACTGAGATTTGTGACTGAGCAGGTCCTTAAACAAAAATCCCCGGATTCCCTCGATGGAATCACAGCTGCCTCATGTACAGTTGGCTTGTTTTATTTGTAATACCTTGTAAATCTGCTTTTTGGGATGCCAAACTGGTATATGGCTCTGCTCCACCTTCCCTCTCGCCACCAAGGCAGTTTTCAAATCCGCTGGCCGCGTCCTTCGGAACGCTGCCGAAGGCCAAGCCGAGGTAAAGGCAAAACTCCTTTGGGAAAGGGCTACCATATTCGAGCCCCTGGTCGGAAACTCGAGCCCTAAAATACGTTGGTTGGTGCCCAGTAAGGTCGTAAACCTCCTCTCTGATTTTTTTTCCCCCAGTGTCATGGGAGGTTTACCCTCTTGACATGGAAGAAGTATCCCAGCTCGTGCCGTTATTTTGCTCTTTTCAAGGAAGGTGACCGCGTTCTTCCCCGTAATTCATCTACCCAAGTGCACGGGAGGGAATTTCCTCCTGACATCTGTGGATAACGAGTGGGTACCCCCAAAGAGAGGGGTCTGATTGCTCTCGCCTTGGCGTTTGATGGGTCACAAATTATCTTCTCTGCCTGGGCTCAAGCGGGCTGTTGCGGGGAGAGAATCCAAAATTTCGGCAGCCGCGCCGCTCCGAAAGGAGCGCGGGAGAAGGGCTCTGCCTTTGTTTGCCATAACCAGGGAAAGAAATCAAGTAAACCAACAGCTTGTCACGGGCTCTAATTGATTTTAATGTTCTGGAGGACGATAAAGAGCAAACCAGGTGATTTATAGAAAAAAATAGGGAAAAATGGGTTTCTCCTGCACCGCTTTCCTCTGTGCTCACCCAACAGATGGCGAAGGCTCCGCCGGAGCTGCTCGGGCTCGGGGATAAATGGCCTCGAACCAAGCGCCGCGCCAGGAAAGTTCGTTTGTTGTAACGAGGAGAGGGATTTATGATGATGAAGGTTCCGCCGGGTTCTGCCATCCCCGGTGCGAAGCCTCTGGGCTTTGTGCCTTCCCGGCGTGAATTCCGTAAGACTCGGGGGTGTTTCTCCAAGGGATGGGATCAGCTGGACCCGGTGGCTCGTTATGTCATACAGTCACAGAGTCACAGAACGGTTTGGGTTGGAAGGGACCTTCAGGATCATCCAGTTCCAACCCCCCTGCCATGGGCAGGGACACCCTCCACCACACCAGGTTGCCCAAAGCCCCATCCAGCCTGGCCTGGCACACTGCCAGGGATGGGGCAGCCACAGCTTCTCTGGGCAACCTAGAGAAGGTTAGATGTCCCGATCTAACGTTTTTTTTTCCAGTCCTCACTTGCTTTTGCCCAGCAGCTGCTTGGGGGGGGGTGGCCCAGCTTGGTGGGGAGGAGCTGAGATTCCTGCAGGGATCAGCCTCTCCTCTCCAGGCTGCTTTGGCTGGAAAAGTGAGCATTAAGGAAACCCCCGACTCATTCCCGCGCGCCCTCCGAGGCACCAGCATTCTCCCATCCCGCCGCCGACACCGGCAGCAACACGCACAGCCTCTCTCTAACCTTTATTCCCTTTTTTTTTTTGTTTTTTTTTTTTTCCACCTCCACTCAAGCAGAAAGCCCGAAGGAGAGCTCGGAGCCCACCGGCTCCCCGGCGCCCGTCATCCAGCACAGCTCCGTGACGGCTTCTCCCAACGGGCTCAGCGTGCGCTCGGCGGCGGAGGCGGTGGCCACGTCGGTGCTGACGCAGATGGCGACTCACAGGACAGAACTGAGCGTGCCGGTGGCCTCGCACGTCATCATGGCTCCACAGTCGCAGTCTGCGGGCAGATGATGTCACAGCTGATGTCACCGCCTGCGCGCGTGACGCGGGAGCCGCACCGCCAACTCCCGGACGGAGAGACTCACCGTCGACGACTCCCTGACCAGGGCGGGCCGATAAGGATTTTTATTTCTTTTCTTTGGTTTTTTTTTCTTTTTTTGGGGGGTTTTGCCTCTTTTTCAAGTGAGTACAACCGCAGAGCCCGTACGGATCCCGGCCCCCGGCAGGACGGCCGCGGATCGAGCGCTTCCCTCCATCCTTCGGTTGACGTTCCGTCAACGCGCGGAGGCATCCGATCGCGCGGAGCCTCACGGTGAAAAGCACCTTGAAAGTTTCACTTTCAAGTATCAATTAACACTAAACCTCCGCGCTCGGTGGATCCCCGCGGCGCTTTCACTCTTCCAGGTCCCTCCTTCATCCTTCTCCCTCCTCTTCCTCCGCTCTCAGCAAAGGAAAACACAGCTCTGGGGAGGCTGTGACATTTAGTCGTGCTGTCGATGTATTTTATTTTTAACAGCGTGCTGCTTCCAGGCATCTGCTCCCCCCTCTGCTCCAGCTCCCTGGAACGTTGCACCTTCGCACGAGAAGCCTCCTCGAGCTCTGAGGTTAAAGGGATTCGGGATATTCTCGTCGCGGAGATGTCGGCGACGGATTCCGGACACGACAGGAGTGTTAATTAATCGCTGTAAATTGGTTTGCGCCCAACAGTTGGGAAAAAGGGGGGATGCAGAGCCGGAGAGGGGATCCCGGGGATCCCGGTGATCCCGGTCGCGTGTGCCGCGCCGGGAGCTGCGGCCGTGGAGGTGCTGCTCCGGGAAGGCGACGCTGGGAAAAGGTGCCGCCGGTTTTAGCGGCGGAGGGGGCTGCTCTCGGTCTTCCGTACGATAAACTGGTGCTGAGCTGCGTCTGCTGGGACCGGAGCGAAGGCGCTCTGGGAGGCGCACGGAAAGGACGAGCCGACCCAGCAGACCATAATAATGTGAGTCCCAGAATTCATCGCCCGCTCCCAACTCCGCCGTACACCCCTCTATTTCCAGGGATCATCTCCTTTACACGGAACCTCCATGACCTTAATAACGGTGGCCTTAAATCCTGACTCAGTTGCCTGTTCCGAGGGGAGGGAGCACGGAGTGGGGTTTGGTTTTCCCGCTCTTCTCCGCCATGGAGCATCCGCCGCTTCCCAGCTGGAGCAAACAAAGGATTCCCAGAGCTTCCAGTTTCCGTAGGGTGGGTTAAAAATTCAGCCTGGCTGTCGAGAGACGCTCGGAACGGGATCCGCTTGCTCACGTGTGCGATTCCCGAGGCTGCCGCTGGGAAGTCGTTACTTTGGAAAGGGGAAGGGTGTTCGGAGCGCGGCGGGGCTCGTGGAAGGACCCTGGTCGAAGGCCGTGGAGCTGCGTCAGCCCCCGGCCTTCCTCCCCCGCTCGGGAGGTCCCTCCTCGCCTGAGCTCTCAGGTTGCACTCGCCACTTTTGAGCCAAGTTTGTTTGTCCAAGCGATTCCGTTTGGCTTATCCAGACTTGGAAGGTTTCCAGGGACAGCGAAACCCAAAGCAAAGTCCGAGCAAGGAACCGGATGCCGTTACGGACGGGGAAGTTCAGCCGTTGGGATTTTCTATCGATGGGATCTCTCTTCTCCTCCCCATTTTTTTTTTTTTTTTTGCCTCCAGTCTTTCCTCGATTTCTCGGCGGTGTCGGATGCGGCGTTTCCCGGTTTGGTTTGTCTCGACGCGGTGCCGCTCTCCTGCTTTCCCGTGCTCGTCTGGAGCGTCGTCGTGTGCCTCATCAGGGTTGTTCTGCTTCAGCTCCTCCGTAGCCCCCCTGAATCCGCTTTTTCTTTCCGGAAAACTGTTTGTGCTGAGTCTGGGTGTAGACAGAAGTTTCGGCTCTTACTATCCCGACACGGTGTGTGTTTTCACCGCCGGAGCGAGCCGTGGGAAGGAGACACGGAGGGGTTTCGGCACATCTCAAAGCCGTTCGACCTGGGTGAGAAGGGGTTTTGGGCCGGTGAGGCACAGCGGGGGATCAGGACTTTTTTGGGGAACCAGGATCTAAGGCAGAGGGTTTGCAGGAGGCAGAAGATCCGGCCCGGCTCGGCTTCCTCGCTCGGAGCTGCTGCTGGATTCGGGTTGCAGAGCTGCGCCGGCGAACGGCAGAAAAAGATCCAAAAAAAGGGTGAAAATGACCCATCTTCCAGCAAAGGGATTTGCTCCGGTCCTCAAATCTGCTCCGTTTGTTTCCGGGGGCTTTCAAACAAGCGTCTCTCTCTCTTTCCTTCTCCGGATCTGGCAGGAATGACAAAAATGTGTTGGGAACACGTTTGCTTCGCCGACGGGTCCCTGTCCCTCAGTGTGCGGTCGCTCGGAGCCGGTGGGAGGGAGCGGTTGCGCGTCCGGCGGCGCCGACCGCGGCTCACCAGCTCCTCCTGGGCTCGCCGGTATCCAAAAATCCCCCGTCCGTTGAGGAAAAGTGTTGGTTGGAAGAAGAGAGGAAGGAGTTGTTGAACTTCAGGCTCATCCCACCGCTGGATCCTCGGTCGCTTCGCAGCGGCGGGATCTGGTGGATGAGGCAGAGGCGCGGAGCAGCCGGCGGTGGTGGGAAGGAGGGAGCGAAGGGTGACGTTGGAAAAGCAGCAAAATCCGGGATGGAGACGCGGCGGCGTTGGCATCGAATGCAGCAGCTTCCCCGACCCCTTATTTTTATCCGTAGGGACTAAAAGGGGCCCGATTCTGTGTCATCGGAGAGGAGGGAGCAGCCTCTGGCTCCGTCCCTCGGCGCTCCGGCCGCCGTCGGTGCCGCCCGCTCCGGCGTCAGGTCCCCGTCTCAGCCCGCGCGTGCTCAGTGCCTTGAAAAAACCTCCCGCAAACCCACGGAAACGGGAAAGCTCCAAACTGGGCAGCGGGAATCGGGGAACAACCGTTAGACCGTACCTTGACGTCTGGTTTTAGGGATTTGGGTTTAAATTGTGGGAATTGCCGCTTTCCCGTGGCCCCTCCGGGTGTGTTTTACCCCAAAACCGTGCGATAACCTCCGCCGCTGCTGCCGGAGCAGATCCCGGCGCAGGTTTTGGGTCCCCATTTCTTCTGGGAGACTCCGGAATCCTTCGGGATAAAAAAAAATACCCCAACATGACCCTTAGCTGATGCGTCTCCCCCCGCCACCGGCAATGGGGGGATTCTCCGGTGCCATCCCAGTGCGATGGGACATCCCGAGTTGTGAACGTGACTTTGGGACACGTGGATGAGGCTCAGCCGGTGTTGGGGAAGGTGCCCGGCAGAGCCGATCCGAAACCTTGGAAGGAGCCGGACGTCACCACGCGGGGGGGGGCTGTCGCTTTTCCGCAATTTGGGTTTTTGGGGTGACGCTTTCCAGACCCTTCGGAGAGGGGGGTGCGTAGGGAGCGCGTTGTCCCGTCTTCCAGAGCCAACCTGCCCGCGCTGCTCTTTGGGCTCTGAGCCGTGGAAATCATGGAATCATGGAATGGGTTGGGTTGGAAGGGACCTTCAGGATCACCCAGTTCCAACCCCCCTGCCATGGGCAGGGACACCCCCCACCACACCAGGTTGCTCAAAGCCCCATCCAACCTGGCCTGGCACACTGCCAGGGATGGGGCAGCCACAGCTTCTCTGGGCAACCTGTGCCAGTGCCTCACCACCCTCAGAGGGAGGAATTTCTTCCCAACATCCCTCCGAGCGCTTCCGACAGCTCCGGAGAGCCAAACGGCTGCCGGATTTCTGCCCCACATCATCTCCTCCTTCCTCATCTCCTCTCCTGGACGCGGTTTCTTCCGGAGCCCCGCGTGGCAGCCGCCATAGGGCTCATGCTTTGGGTTTGGTGGTAATTCCAGGGTTTTTTTCGGTTGGGAAGACTTTCTGATCATGTCAGCGATGCAGGATCCCCCCCCGGACCCGTGACGGTGGGCGAGGGTGATGGTGGCGTTTCCTTCCCCCCCCTCCCCATCCTGGTTCAACTCTTGCTCGGAGACTTTGCGGACATCTTTGGATGGGGCAGATAATCCCCCCTGATTTCCGCTCTAGAGGGATTTCTCCCGCTTTTCAGAGGCTCCCGGGAGGCGGCAGCTCGCCGGACTTTGCCCGCCTCGGGCTTCGGCCGCGGTGCCTTAACCGAAACCCCGGTGAGAGCCGGTGTCAGCCCCCCAAAACCCGTCCCCGCGGTGTTTGGGGCGCCTGGGATCTGCTTCCCTCCGCCGGGGCCGGATGGATGGCGGGAGCGATATTCGGGAGCGTGGAAAAGCCGCGCGGGGTCGGGCTGTGGCGGAGTTTGGGGGGAGCCCGAACGGTGCCGTGGGGAGTCGGGAGTTTTTACGGATCCGTCGTCGCCGTGATGCCAAATAGGAACAAACGGTTGGAAAAGGCGTCCCGGGGCGATGCCGGACCCCGGGAGCGCTCCCTCCTCTCCCTCAGACAGGGATGAAGGTCTCCTCGCCGGCCTCCCAGATCCCTCGGGATCGGGAGGGGTTTGGTGCCACCTTTCCCCCCCCCCCCAGACGGATTCCCTGGTTCCTGATTTCCGCGACTCAGCCGAGAAATTGGTCATTTTTGGATTTGCGGCCCCGTTTCTGTCGGGTCCCCCCCCCAGTTCCGGGGGAGGGAAACGAGCCCGGGAGGCGACAGCGGGACCCGCCTGTCCCTGGGGGGGGGCGGGCACGACAGGAGGGTCCTGGGCGCCCCCCCCTCCCCCATCCCCGCCAGCTGCTTCGTAGGACGAGCTTTGACGATCAATAACGGAAAAAAGCCAAGAAAAAGGACACCCCCCCCCCCCCAAAGCGTTACCGCGAGGGCGCAGTATCTATTACCCCCCCCCCGGCCCCCCCGTATCTATGAGTGTAGCCGGCCCCATGTAGCCATATCGCGACTCCCGGAGCGGCCGCGCAGCTCCTTACGCAGCGAAAGGGTTTTTCCAGCTGTACCCCCCCCCCGCGGCCCCCCCCGGGCCCCGAGGGGACCCCCCCCCGCGGCCCCCGCCCCCTTCCCACCCGCTGTGAGCGGGTCCTCACAGCCCCCGGGGACACGGGGATGGGGGGGGGGGCGGTGCAGGGGGACACGTCCTGGTTCCCCCCACTCTACAGCCCCCCCCCCCCCCCGCCGCCAACCCCCCCCCCCGCCGCGTCGTACCAAACATGTAATGTGCCTTTTATTTATGCTGCAAATAAAACATTAAAATATTACCCAGGAGCTGCGGCTGCCGCCCTCTGCTTGGGGGGGGGGGGGGCCCACCCGAGGCGGGGGGGTCCCACCCTCTGTCACCGGTCCCCGCTGATGCGATGGGTGACACTTTTTTTTGCGGGGGGGTCCCACCCTGTGTCACCGGTCCCGGGTGATGCGATGGGTGAAACTTTTTTTTTTTTTTTTTGGGGGGGGGGGGCGCCGCAGCGGCCCGGGGACCCCACGGCTGAGCGTTTGGGGTGATTTCGGGTGGTTTTGGGTCGGAGGGAGCGGGTGGAACGCGGGGGGGGGGGTCGTGGGGAGCCGGGGCCGCCCCGTCGGGGCTGCAGGAGCGCGGAGAAGCCACCGGGGGGCGACCACGAGCCGCGGCGGAGCGGCCGGGGGGGTGGGGGGGGAGTGTCCCGGTCTGAGGGGGGTCCCGGTCCAGAACGGGGGTCGCGGGGCGGGGGGGGGTGCGAGGCAGGGGGCGTGGTTTCGGGGGATCCCGGTTCGGGATCGGGGCGAGGAGGGGGGGATATCTTGGGGTCCCGGTGCGGGCAGCCCCTGGGGTCCCGGTTGAGGGTCCCGGGCGCGGCGGGGGCGGGGGGGGGGGGGGGGGTGGGTGGGTTCACGGGCCCCCCCGCCCCCCCCCCCCATCCATCCGTCCGTCCGTCCCCGGTGGCGGCTGTCGCGGCTGGCAAATGTGTTTCATTAACGGCGCCCGGCGGCGGCGGGGCCGGGATCGATCCCCGCGATCTCCCGCCCCCCCGGGACCCCCCCCGGGGCCCCCCCGGCGGCCCGGCCCGGCCATAAGAAGCGGCGGCGGCGGCGAGAGCGGCGGGGGCGATGGCGGCGCGGCTGGCGGCGACGCTGCTGCTGCTGCTGGCGGGGACCGTGCGCGCCGCCCGCTGCTGCCCCGGGACCGGGACCGGGACCGGACCCCGACCCCGGCCCGGCCCCGGTGAGCCCCGGCCCGCGCCGCGCCGTCGGGGCGGGGGGAGCGGGATGCGCCCGGGGCGGGGGGAAAACCGCTTTCCCGGGATTTTTTTTGGGGGGGTGAGGAAGGGGAGGCCCGGGGCTGCCGTGACCGGGGGGGGGTCACGCTCCCGTCCGACCCCTCCACAGGCCGCCGCCGCCGCCCCCCCGGGGCCGCCCCCCGCCGCCCTGCGCGCGCTGCTCCGCTCCCTGCAGCCCCCCGGCCCGGCGCAGAGGTGAGCGGGGCCGGGGGGGGTCCCGGGTGCGGGGGGGGGGTGTCTGGGTGGGACGGGGAGGGGGCAGCCGTCGGGGGCACCAGATGTTCGGGGACACCGGGGGGACCCGGGTGGTTCGGGGACACCCCGAGGGGACGAGCGGGTGGCCCGGGAAGGGCGGCCCCATCAGTGTCCGTCTGTCCGTGGCCACCCCATGTGTCTCTCCGTGTCCCTCGGGCCGTTCCCGTCCATCCATCCGTGTGTCTGTCCATCCCCGTCCGTCCCACTGTCCCCATCCATCTGTGGCACCGAGTCCGTCCCCGTCCGTCTGTCCCCATCATGCCTGTCCCTGTCCGTTTGTCCATCCTCCTCCATCCCTCTGTCCCCATCCATCCCCCTGTGCCTGTGCATCCTTGTCCATCCATCCCTGTCCCTCCATCCGTCCGTCCGTCCATCCATCCGTCCCCAGCAGCGTGCGCTGTCCCCGGGGCAGGTTGGGGCGGGGGCCGCAGGGGGGGGCCCCGGCCCGGCTCAGCCCCCGCAGTTGGGACCCTCCGGCCTCCCCGTTCTGGACCATGGCGATGCCGCAGCGCTTCGGCCGCCGCCGCTGAGTGACCGTCCGTCTGTCCGTCTGTCCGGGATCCATCCACCTGGAAAGCGTCCGTGAGTCCGTCCAGGAGCCCATCCATGGGTCTGTCCGTCCGTGGGTCCGTCCGTCACCCAATAAACTGGTGCCACCCACTCCCAAGTGCTCGGTCTGGTTTAGCCCCTGGGGGACCCGGGGGGAGGGACACACCCCACCTCCTTTTTGCCCCCCAACTGCCCCCCCCGGTGCCCCCCCAGCCCCCCAAAAAGACGCCAACGCGGGGAGTTTACAAACCCCCCAGCTTTATTCCCAGGGGGTGGCTGGCACCCAGGGCACCCCCTCGCCCGTGGGGGGGCCGGGACGGAGGGTGCCCCCAGGGCACCGATGTCTGTCCAGGCTCTGTCTGGGGGGGCCGCGTGTCTGTCTGTCCATCTGTCAGCGTGTCCGGGCACCCACAGGGTGTGTCGGTGGGGTGGGGGGGTCCGTCTGGGTGCCCGTGGGGGGGTGCCAGGTGTCCACCAGCGGGTCTGGGCATCTGGCACGTCGCTCACGCACCGTCCGTGGGTCTGTCGGAGTGTCCGTGGGTCCATCCGGGTGTCGGTGGGTGGGTGGGGTGGGGGGGCCCCCTCACTTGCCCCCCGCCATGATGCGGAGGTACTGGAGGGCGTTGCGGGCAGCCTGGGAGTGGGCACCGTCGCGGGAGGGGGCCGCGCCGTGGCACACGGTGGCCGGCTGCGTCGACAGCTCCACCAGGCACTGGTGCAGCCCGCTGAGGCTCAGCGCATCTGGGGGGGGGGGGCACACACGGGCCACCGTCACCCCAGACCCCCCCTCACCCTAAAACCACCCACGGAGGGCACCCAGGGCACCGAGAGGGGGTGCCCAGGGGGGTGTGTGTGGGGGGGGGGTCGCTCACCGATGTCGAGGTAGCTGATGGCGAAGCTCTGCTCCTCGGAGAGCTCCTGCAGGAGGGCGCAGGCCCCCGTGCCCGCCGGTGCCAGCGGGCGACTCCGCAGCTGCACGATCTTCTCGCCCGCCGAGTTGCGCAGCGAGTCCCAGGTGCAGCCCGCAGCGCGGCCACGCAGCCCCTCCAGCCGGGGGCCGGCCTGCGGGGAGGGGGCCGGGGCGCTCAGGGACCCCCCCACCTCCAGCCCCATGGGGATACCAGGGGGCTCAGTGGGCACCCGGGGGCTTGTGCAGGGGCACCCCAGGGATGGGGGGACTGCGGGACCCCACACCAAGAACGTGGGGGTTGTTGGGACCCTCCCACAGGGCACCCCAGGGGACGTGGGGGCTTGGGGACTGTGGGACCCCCCCCACGGGGCTTGGGGACCCCCCCATGGGGGCTTGGGGACCACCAGGACCCCCCCCCTCGCATGGGGTCACCCTGGGAACAAGGGGACTTAGGGACCCCCATGTGGGGTCACACCAAGAACGAGGGGGCTGTTGGGACCCCCCCACAGGGCACCCCAGGGGACGTGGGGGCTTGGGGACTGTGGGACCCCCCCTGATTCAGGGGCCCTCCGTGGGGACCGCACCCGCCCACTGAAGGACCCTAAATCCAGAGGGTCCCCCACCCTGGCCCAGGGAGCAGCTGAGGGGGGTCCCTTGGGTGTCCCCCTGCCCTACTGCTCCCCAACTCTAATCACTGGGGGTCCACGAGTCCTGAAATAGGGGTACAGAGGTGCCCATGTCCCACATTGACCCCTCAAGGTGCCCATGTC